>NW_027514757.1:0-128933 GCF_048772815.1 Callospermophilus lateralis | reverse complement strand
ATATCAGGGAGCAATATTTTGAAGATCTGTGAATTAGTATTGGGGGAACAAAGAGGTGTACCCTGTGTCTATGTATATAGAGATAATGAATGAATTGACCATATGCTGAATAAATAATATAATAGGTGCCACATTAAATAATGGATTGAATTGATAACTGAAAATATATAAGAATTGTTATATTGATATACAATCATTCATTACAACCAGTTATAAATCTAATGGTAATATTAGGGTTATAGTTAATCATGAACTGTGTGTGAGTTTTGCTTCAGAATTGATTATGGAAATCGAAAATAATGTGTTTGGAAAGAAGTCTCATGAAAAGAACAGTCCAGTCAAGATACCTGGAGAAATACATGTGTACTGAAGCAGGAAGTGATTGAAAGTGAACCAAATGCCTATAAATTTGCTAACTTGTGGATGAAATATATATGCTATGATGTGCATTAACTGAAGAAATAGTAACGTACCAATGTTGAATAAAAATGAACGCCAAAATACACATCATGTCCCATAGAAATCTACTTGATTTGATGTTAAGCTGGGTAAGGTACTGTAGATATATTAGGATTTGTGTGCACCATTCACTGAATTTAGTTTTAAGTACTCGGAAACAAATATGTATTTCAGGTGGATGAATATTTGAATATTTCTGAGAATGATCTTGTGAAAAGTTGTTTAGTAATCCACATAAAAGAACATGAATGAATTTAGGGAGTGTACAATAAGACGCATATATTTCATATTTTGAAAAATCTGGAGAATATATATATATATATATTTCATCCAGAACAATGCCTTGACAATACCTTTGCCCCAAGTAAGACACAATTAGAGGAAAAGAGTTAGAAAATCAGTGAATACATAACTGGAATGGAAAATGCTCAGGAGTTTACAACCTTGGAGGTGGTCGAGGAGTTTCCAAAAGTAAGGGACAAGGTAAAAACTACACAAACGTGGAGCTCTGCTGGCCTAGAGACTTTTTTTCATTTCCATTTGAAAACAGTTTTCTTCAGGCTCCAAAAAGGCGTGGCCTGAGGCAAAGACGTTCCTGACATTCAGGGCAACAGAACATTAGGTAAGGAAATGGTGCAAAGCAGGGTTTCTCCAGTGAGACTTTCCTGGTCACACTGATATCTGAGTTTTCTGAAATGCTCCCATTCCCTTCAGCTATCCAGTACATGGCCATGTGACAGAGCATGGAGGTGGTACATATCTTGGACACAAAACCATTAGCTTATTCTGGAGAGTGGCCAGAATTCAGGAAGAAAACAGGAACTTAGGAAAATAGCAGATGTTGAACATCAATAAGCCTGCCACACTCTATTCATAAATGGGGAATGATGACTGCTGAAAATCTGTCTACTAGACAGGAAACATCCATTGATGCATTCTTTTGTCTAATGTCTACATCCACAGACACAATGTGATACACAAACACAGAAACACTCGCCTTGTCAAACGACATTCTTGAAACAATCCAGTCCATACCAAACAAACCGCCTTTCCTACCTATTCTCAGAACATGAGACAAAACCACAAACTCACACCCACACCCACAAAGCCACCTCCTTCCACCAAGTAGGTCTGTGACTATTCAGAGTTTCCTCTGACTGGTGGGCCATACTTTCCCTGAAATTGCCTGTCCTGTCAAAGATCTGGTCCCTTGGCCAACTCTCTGAGGTTGTCAGTAGCCAGTGGTGAGTCACTACCTACTTTTTAAGGACAGGCTCCTCTTCAGAGCTTTCCTGACATTTGCCCATCCTCAAATCAGTAGGTACCAAGAATGACTAACCCTGTCCTTGGTAATTCCAAACAAGTGAGCACACTGAAACTGGGACTGGGACTGGGATTGGCTCTGGGTGCCTGGCTTCCTGGATGCCAAGTTCAGAGATTTCCATCAACAAAGAAGTGAGGTGATGTTATTTTCTTCTGGAACTGAATGAGGTCACTGCTTTGGTACCCATATGTCATAACAGTTGCTTCCAAGAGTCCCATGAGATGGAGGCTGCCCCCACTTCCTGTGACACTTTCACAAGTTAGAATGGTATATCAACCATAGGCACCCTGGAACAGCTCTCCACACAGGCCTGGTTTGCTCCACCTTCTCCACATTGAGAAGAGAATGGCTCATTCATACACACCCCTTCATCCTGATCAAGTTGATTTCCACGAATGATGACTTTTGTACTATCAGGTCCTCCATAGCGGCATACAACTTCTCCAGGGATTATTTCTGCGTGGACCTTTGAGGAATATCCCCTACATTCCTGAATTGTAAGACTAACTCTGTCCCTGCTCTTCTGTAAAGCAAGATTGAGGAAACAGTGTATGGTTAGGATTAATAACATGTTCAATTTGCTTTAGGAATCATTCTGCGAGATGAATAATGGTATTGGGAACCTGCGATATTTATAAGAATATAGAGGTGAAATATAAGTATGAAAACAGAAATCTAGGTAAGATTTGAAGCCCAGAAGGGCATTTGGCCCTTGATGGGGATACTTAGCTTTGAATTACGTTCTTCACAGATATCTCAGATAAATCAACATACAATGGCATAGAACCATTTACCTTGGATGAATGAATGTATTAGAGAACATCCCATCAAACAGAGATAGTCGGTAGGATTAGGAAGGTAGTCTGTAGATTTTGCAAGAAGAGTGAGTATAGGATTTGGATCAAAACTTTTTTAGCAATAGGGTTTCAGGTAGAGAATTAGTGTAAATATCAGCACATGTGAAGAGTCAGTCACAATGATGAACTGGTGGAAACATGTAGGAAAGCAGATATCAAAACAGACATTAGGAAATCAGGCAAAGTATAAAGTGAGTGATAGGATTGGACATTTTCAACAGGCTTTATTGAATACATAATCTTAGGAAGAAACAAATATGTAGTCACCAATAGGATTGACATTTGAGAACATTAGGCAACCTGAACATGGATGTTTTTGTTTTTAGTACTCCATGCTCACATTCCAATTAGGTTTTGGTACAAGCATAAGTGTGACCTTTGTTTTTTGTCTCTAGAATATTACTGTGATAAAATATATATGTAGATTAGGTGACATGAGTTTTTCTTCCACATTTCTGGGAGCAATTTTTTGAAAACGTATAAATTAGTATTGGGGTTATGAATAGATTTACCCTGTGTCTACGAATATAGAAATAATGCATGAATAGACCATACTGTTAATAAATAATATAACTGATTCCAACTTTAAATAATGAATTGAATTGATATCTGAAAATATACAGGAAATCTTATATTGATATACATGCATTCATTCAAACGAGTTATACAATGGTAATATTAGGGTTCTGGTTTATCAGGAAGAGTGTGTGAGTTTTGCTATTATGGATGTAGGGACACGCGAGCCAGATGCACGTTGGCTAGCCTAGATTACTATGTTTACCCGGCAGACTATCAAAGCCAGAAACAGCCACGGCTCTGTGAGGGAAAATCCTACTTCTTCTGTAAGTCTTGGTGATATGAGCATATAGGAGCTTCCTGGTGAAACCAAAACTCCTCATCAAATTCAGTACACAGCATTTGCCATGTTACCAATTAGACAACCACAACCGATGGCCCCCAGAGTGGTCTCTAGATCTTCAAATTCTGTGTGACCTATTTAACTTAGGCAAGTGCTCAAAAGGTTGTAAGGAATTTCCTCTATGTGGAGGCCATTTCCCTCCTTCGCTCACATCCTGAACTATGCTTCTCCAATAGATCCTCACCCTCTGCCTTCTGCTCCAGATGCTCTGCTGACAATTCCACCTCAGGAACCTGATTTCTCCCTTCCAATTACTAGATCAAATACCCAAACCTCTGCCAGTTCTCAGACCATTGCCCCCTTGCAGAGGTAGCAGGTAATGAGGTACCCTTCCACCCACTCACTCCTCTCTTCTCCTGTCAGTGCCCGCACGGGGTCCCACCAGGTACTCTTACCAGCTAACCCAAAGCTCAAACAGGCTGAGGAGGGCCCTCAGACCCCTATCCAAGATGTAATGAAAATGGCCTTTAATGTTGCTTTGTAAAAACTGAAAAGAGGTTACTTAATATTAAAGTCCCTCACAGGCTTTTTGGGATACTCAATCCCATCTTCCCCTCTGCTCTACCTGTTCTACTGCTAAAGTTTTTGTTGCTAGGAAAATCCCAAACCCCTTTTCCATTATTCTTTTATATCTCTCCTCATTCTCAGATCCACATAGCTGCTCTCACCCCCCGCCTTACACGTCTTCCCCCTCTGTACCAGGACCACAGAAAATTCTTAACTGACCTTCTCCAGAAGTCTTCACCATGCGTGACTTTAGGACATTGAGCAAAAGAGTCCCTAAAAAAAAGTTCAATGTAGATAAACTTCCTCTTTTCTTGTTGCCCTATTCTACTTGCCACTGGCTGGAAAAATCAGCACTCCTAAGCTAGACACTCCCTTACTAGTTTTTCACAAAATATGTGAACAAGGCCTCTGGCCTTGAGCTGCGGCTTCACAGAGATGGCTACATTTCTAAGATAAAGAAGTTACCAACTGGGCTCCATTTTAACAGCTGGCAGGGGAAAAAAAAGAGAAGACAAAAGCTCCCCACCTCCCAGGTGTCATTAAAAAGTTAACTTGCCCAGAACAGAGGAAATAAACAGAAACAAAAACTGCTTTTTGTGAACTTCTGCAGACTCTGAACTTCTGAGCTCCTTCCCTTACATGTTGGGTACAAAATTCTGAAACTACCTAAACTTGGGGTTCAGGGGATTAATTGATGACAACAGAAGCAATGCCCTCTAAATCTGTTTGCAACCAAATAGGACTGATTCCGTAGCTTCACTGGTATATCAGGTTCCTTGCCATGTCCGTCCCTACAGCAGTATAATTCTATATACTTAAACATTGTTTATGTTTTCATAAAATGGTCAACAGATGTGATTAATTATGTAATGGTGCAGATGTTTCCCAGAGTGCTCTATCATGATGCAGGTTCAGTTAAAAATCAAATAGGGCGGGCATACAACACAGTTTTGCAGGGAACCTGTATCCATCACTTTAGCCATCCTATTAGGAATAGGAGTTGCTGCAGGGGTGGGCACAGGAACCACTGCCCTAGTCCATGGGACACAACAAATCACCCAATTAGAAGCAGCAATAGACCAAAACTTAAAGATATTAAAAACCTCCATCACAGCTTTACAGGAATCTTTAACCTCTCTCTCTGAAGTAGTTTTACAGAACAGTGGAGGGTTGGACCTCCTCTTCATGAGAGAAGGGGCCTTTGTGCTGCATTGAGGAAAGAATGTTGTTTTTATGCCAACAATACTGGAGTTGTAAAGGAATCTATGAATAAATTAAGACAACGCCTTGAAGAGTATCACGAGAGACAGAGGCCTAAAAAGGGTTGTTTGAGTCTTGGTTCACACAGTCCCAGTGGTTAACTATGCTTTAATCAGCCTTGTCCGGTCCATTAATAATCCTAATATTATTGCTAACTGTAGGGCCCTGTTAGCTCAATCGTGTAGTTTCCTTTCTCCAAGCTCAAATTAGAGAAGTTAAACTTATGGAAATCAGACAACAATATACCCCACTAGCAGACATAAAATATGACACCCCCAATGATCACCTTTGTGATTAAAAATAAACAGAAAAAAAGTGGGGAATGAAATGTTAATAAAATAGGTACTTGTCACTTCCTGTTTTTCTGTATGCTTAACAAAACACTGTTGAAATCTTGAGAACTGTTTGCTAATCTTGCTCCCAGAATGTGCTGTCCCCAACTGCCAAAATGCAGAATGTACTCCCTCACACATTTACACGCAAACCGCCCACTTGCACTGACCCATCAATAAACTTCACTCCCTGCCCTCTCCAAGGAAAGTATATAAGCTCGGCTTAAGCTTTTCTCAGGGCTCTCTGCTAAATTCAAGTGAGCTCTGAGCCCCAGCATGCTGGACCCCCAATAATCCCTTTGCTCTTGCATGAGACAGTCTCTTGGTGGTCTCTTCCTCCGATGCTCACCAGACCTTTACATTGGTACAATCATAAGTGTGATATTTGCTTTTAGTCTCCAGAATATTAATGTGAAAAAATGTATATGTAGGTCAGGTGACATGAGTATTTCTTCCACCATTTCTGGGAATAATATTTTGAAGACGTATAAAAGAGTATTGGGCGTATAAAGAGGTCTACCATGTGTCTATACTTATAGAGATAATGCATGAGTAGACAATACAGTGTATAAATAATATAACTGGTTCCACTTTAAATAATTGATTGAATGGATATCTGAAAATATATAAGAAATCATATATTGATATACAGTCATTCATTCCAACCAGTTATACATCTAGTGGTAATATTAGGGTTATGGTTCATCAAGTAGGGTGTGTGAGATTTGCTTCAAAAGTAATTATGGAAATCGAAGATAATGTGTTTGGAAAGAAGTCTCATGAAAATACCAGTCAAGAAACATGGAGGAATATATCTGTTCTGAAGTAGAAATTGATTGAAAGTGAAACAAATGCCTATAAATGTGCGAACTTGTAGATGAAATATATATATATATATATATCTCCAATGATGTGAATCAACTACAGAAATCGTAATGTACCAGTGTTGAAAAAAAATGAACTTCAAAATAGACATCATGTCCAATAGGAGTCTAATCTCATTGATGTTAAACTGGGTCAGTTACCTTAGAAATATTAGGATTTGTATACACAATTCACTGAAGGTAGTTTTTAGTAGTAGGAAACAAATATGTATTTCAGGAGGATGAATATTTCTGAGAATAAACTTGTGAAAAGATGATTATAAATCCACATATAGAAACAGGAGTGAATTTAGCAAATGTATAATAAGACACAGATATTTCATATTTTGAAAAATCTGGAGAGTATATATATATATATATATATATATATATATATATATATATATATATTGATAGATAGATAGATAGATATATGTATAAATATATATATATATACACACAAACACACACAGATAATAAAAAGTACCACTATATGCAATTGAAATTCACCATGAAATATATATCATCCACAGATCAAAAATATTTATTTTACTGAACATGGATTTATGTATAATCTTGTTCAGCTAGGAAGCTCACCCATAGGTTGAATTTTCAGTTCCAACATCGTTTAGGAGGAGTGATCTCTTCTCACAATTTGTATCTGCCATGTCTGCGACCACACAATAATGTACATGTGGTACCAGGTAGAATTTTACATCTGCTTATAAAAATACATATGCTGAATTGGCTACAGAGAAAGGGAGACTGAATTCACATATTTGTTAACTTTAAAAACACATTAAGAACTATTTCAACAAAAAATTGACTAGATTCATAACTCCTACCCTATATATTGCAAAACGCAAGTGCAACTATACACCATGCCTCTTCTGAACTGCTTGTATTTCAATTCTGTTTGAGTTATCTTTCTCCATCATATTAGGATTAGTAGTAACAGTCTAGTAGGGTATGGGGTAGTGTCAAGGATTCATTATTTCGAATAAAAAATTGGAAAATGAATCCAATGTGTATGCAAATATGTGCTACACAAAAATCCTCCCAGTCTCATCCAGAACAATTCCTTGACATTACTTTCGCCCCAAGTAAGACACAATTAGAGGAGAAGGTTTATAAAATATGTGAATACATATCTGGAATGGCAATTGCTCAGGAGCTCACAACTTTGGAGGTTGTAGAGGAGTTTCTAAAATTAAGGGACAGGGTAAAACTCCACAATCATGGAGCTCTGCTGGCCTAAAAACTTCTTGAGAAACTTCCACTGAGGTTGGGCACTTAAAATATATGATGTTGTCAGGAGCTGTATCTTCTTTGTATTGAGACCATCAAAGCAGGGTCTGCATCGATGTGACCTGGAGGACATGGTCTCTTATTTTCCAATGAACGTTAGGCAACAGTGCTGAATTCTCTATTTGTAGGTAAAATTTGGGCACTAGGGGCTAAGTGTCACCCCGTGTGGACTATGAAGCTATTTGGTCATCCACCAATTGTCGTGGTGTTTCTTGCTGCTGCACTGTTAGTTTGGTATTTGTTTCACGGAATACAAAAATTTTAACAGGGACACAGTGCTGGAGGGATTTCTGTCATGTGTGGTGGTTCAGGGTCTGTAGGAGAATGCACCAACCAGGTTTCTATCCCACATAGCTTGCTCCCTATACCATAGCAACCTGATTCTGAACATTGCAATGAAACTTCTCCATATAAGAAGATTCCTTTAAATACAAGGGTCTGCTGGAAGCACCATGTCAGTCAAAAGCCATTTGGAATCCAATGGCACATCCACATGGCCTCACCACAGATGTTTTATCACACACCTGCATACCACTTCTCTAGGACCAGTAATCAACAGGCTCAAACTAACTGACATCTCTGTTCTACACCATTTGCATGAAACCCAGTCAATCAAGGCACTGTCTGTTACACTCATGATCAGCAACAGGACATTCAAGGTTCTCCAGTGAAACCTGGTCATGGAAATTTCAAAAATGTCATGATATTGATGTAGGCATTTTTCAAGGATTAATTTGGAGGCACTGTGGGTTTCAATTCATTCAGAATCCATTAAATGTTGAGGAAGATCATTTCAATGAAAGCTCTGGAGAATTGTCACAGGCAAGGCTTCCCAAAGAGTGGCCAAAAGGTTACATGAAGCCAGGACCATAGAGGTCTACAGTGTGAGGTCCATGTGTGTTTTGACTCTCAACTATGGCTGCCAAGTCTTTCAAATAAAATCATATGATATCATGGCTGAGATTCCCTGTGCTCTGTGGAAAGCAAAAATGGGCCTAGATCTCAGATTCCAAGGGCGACTCTCATCCGTGTCCTCCTAAAATCCCAACACAATTCATGGCAATAGTTCTCTGAGGACAATTCTACAACACAGTCTCTTAGGGGAATCACACCAGAGTTTAAATCCAGGTGGACCCAGGCATCTCTTCCAACCGCAACACAAATGACCACAATTAAAACCCAAACACTCCCACATAGCCCTCATATCCTTCCATATAGACACTCATCATAACCTCTGGCTGGAGGTTTCCATGAGGGGCACATCCAATGACAGTGTCCAAAATAAGCTCCCATGCTCCTCATTTGCCTAACATCATTGTGGCCAGGACACCTTTCCTGTGAACCAGGAGTGGTCAAATAGGCCTGACTTTAATACTGCTCTGCTTCTCCAATTTGACTCCTACTGACTGTCAGGTATAGATTGTTTATGTGATTTGGAGTCATGAGGAAATCCCAGCACCTCTGAAGGGCTTTGAATAACTCATTTTACACAGAGGATCCCTATTTTCACTTGATGGACGTCAGGAACCTCACAGAGGAAGGCGAGACTTCATCCAGAATGAATGATCTTTTTGCGATTTTGGTTTTGGATGCACATTTGGTATCTTTCTTTAGATCCATCTGGTGGTGAGAATCTAAGCCCCAACCTCACAAAGGGTCAAGTTGCTGATTCAGACACATTCCTTTCCAAAGCAATTAAGCAAAGAGCCACAGGTGATGCCCATTCATTTTCACATGAAAACAGTTTTCTTCAGGCTTCACAAAGGGTGGTCTGAGGCAAAGACCTTCCTGACATTCAGGGCAACAGAACAATAGGTAAGCAAAAGGCCGAAAGCAGGGTTTCTCCACTGAGACTTTCCTGGTCATACTGATATCTGATTTTTCTGAGATGCTCCCATTACCTTCAGCTATTCAGTACATGGCCATTTCATAGAGCTTGGAGGTGGTTCATATCTTGGACACAAAACCATGAGCCTATCCTGGATGGTTACCAGAATTCAGGAAGAAAAATGGAACTTAGGAAGACAGTAGTTGTTGCCCATCTATAAGGCAAGCTGCAGTCCATTCATAAATTGGGCAGGATGAATGCTGGGCACTTTCTACTAGACATGACAAATCCATTGATGCATTCTCTAATGTCTACAACCACGGACACAGTGGGATACACAGACATAGAAACACTCGACTTGTCAAAGGACATACAAGAAACAGTCCATTCCAAACCAAACAAATCAACTTTCCTACCTATTCTCAGAACATGAGATAAAACCACATAATCACATGCACACCCAAAAAAGCACCTCCTTCCCGCAAGGAGGTCTGTGAGTATATGGAGTGTCCTCTGACTTGTGGGATATACTATGTTCCCCCAAAATGGCCTGTACTGTCTCAGATCTTGTCTCCTTGTCCAACTCTGTGAAATTGTCAGGAGCCAGGGGTGAACAACTACCTGATTTCCCAGGAAAGGCCCCTCTTCAGAGCTTTTCATGCATTTGGACATCCTCACATCAGTTGGTACCAAGAAAGATTGACCCTGTCCTCGGTAAATCCAAACAAGTGAGCCCACTGGGAGTGGGACTGGGACTGCCTCTGGGTGCCTGGCTTCTTGGATCCCAAGTTCAGAGAGTTCCATCACCAAGGAAGTTAGGTAGGTCAATTCCTTCAGGAACTGAATGAGGTCACTGCCTTGACAACCACTTTGTCCTAACAGTTGCTTCCAAGGGTCCCATGAGATAGAGGCTGCCACTACTTCCTGTGACACTTTCACAAGTTAGAATTGTATATCAACCATAGGCACCGGGAAACAGCTCTCCACACAAGCCTGGTTTGGTCCATCTTCTCTACATTAAGAAGAGAGATCCTGATTCAGACACATTCCTTCATCCTTACCAGGGTTTTTGCCATCAAGAGGATTTTGCTCTCTTAGGTCCTTCATAACTGCCTACATCTTATCCGGGGATAATTTCTGCATGTACCATTGAGGTTCTCAGCAGGTGGAATATTCCCTATATTCCACCAACTCTGTCCCTGCTCTTCTGTAACGTTAGATTGAGGGAACAGTGTATGGTTAGGGTTAATAACAGGTTCGATTTTTGTTAGGAATCATTCTGCGAGATGAATAATGGTATTGGGAACCTGCGATATTTACAACAATATACAGGTGAAATATAAGTTTGAAAACAGAAATCTAGGTAAGATTTGAAGCCCAGTAAGGCATTAGGCCCTTGAGTGAAATACTTAGCTTTGAATTATATTCTGCACAGATGTCTTAGATAAATCAAGATACAATGGCATAGGACCTTTTACCTTGAATGACTGAATGTCAAAGAGAACATCCAGTCAAAAAGAGACAGTCGGTAGGATTAGGAAGATAGTCAGCACGTTTAGAAAGAAGAGTGAGTATAGGAGTGGGACCAAAAGTTCTTTAGCAATAGGGTTTCTGGTAGAGAGTGAATGTAAATGTCAGCCCATGTGAAGAGTCAGTCAAAATAATGAACTGGAATAATATGTAGGGAAGAAGATATCAATAGAAACATTAGGAAATCAGGCAAAGTATAAAGAGAGTGATAGGATTAGACATTTTCAGCAGGCTTGAGGTTGAATATATAGTCTTAGGAAGAAACAAATATGTAGTCACCAATAGGATTGACATTTGAGAGCATTAGGCAACCTGGACATGGATGTTTTTAGTAATCCCTGCTCACTTTCCATTTAGGCTTTGGTACAATCATAAGTGTGACCTCTGCTTTTTCCGTCCAGAATATTACTGTGATATAATGCATATGTAGATCAGGTGTCATGAGTATTTCTTCCACCATTTCAGGGAGCAACATTTTGAAGATGAATAAATTAGCATTGCGGTTACAAATAGATGTACCCTGTGTCTATGAGTATAGAGATAATGCATGAATAGACCATACTGTTAATAGGTAACATAACTGGTTCCAACTTTAAATAATGCATTGAATTGATATTTGAAAATATACAGGAAATCATATATTGATATACAATCATTCATTCCAACCAGTTATACATCTAATGGTAATATTAGGGTTATGGTTTATTATGAAGAGTGTGTGAGTTTTGCTTCAAAATGATTATGAAAATCGAAAATAATGTGTTTAGAAAGAAGTCTCATGAAAAGACCATTCAAGAAACCTGGAGAAATACATGGGTTCTGAAGCAGGAAATGATTGAAAGCGAATCAAATGCCTATAAATTTGTGAACTTGTGAATGGAATATATATCCTATGATGTTCATAAACTGAAGAAATAGTAACTTACAAGTGTTGAATGAAATGAACTTCAAAATACACATCCTGTCCCATAGGAATCTACTTGCATTGATGTTAAACTGGGTCACTTACTGTAGAAATGTTAGGATTGTATCCACCATTCACTGAAGTTTTTTTTCAGTACTAGAAACAAATATGTAGTTCAGGTGGATGAATATTTCTGAGAATAATCTTCTGAAAAGTTGATTATAAATCCACATACATGAACATGAATGAATTTACGGAGTGTATAAGACACATATATTTCGTATTTTGAAAAAGAATTGGAGAGTTTGTATATATATATATATACACACACTACACACACACTACACACACAAAACACACAAAAAATTAAAAGTAGCAATATATATGCCAATTGAAATTCATCATAAATTATATATCAACCACAGATGCAAAAATATTTATTTTACTGAACATGGATTTATGTATAATGTTGTTTTACTAGGAGGCTCACCCATAGTTTGAAGTTTCAGTTCCAACAGCGTTTAGGAGGAGTGATCTCTTCTCACAATTTGTATCTGCCAAGTCAGCTCACCTCACAAGAATATACGTATGATACCAGGTAGGATTCTATATGTGCATATAAAAATACATGTGCTGAATAGGCTACAGAGAAAGGGAGACAGGTATTCACATATTTGTTCACTTTAAAAACACATGGACAATTATTTAAATTAAAAATTAACTAGATTTATAATCCCTACCCTATATCATGCAAATAAGGCATGTCCAACTATACACCATGCCTCCTCTGAACTGCTTGCATTTTTATTCTCTTTGGGTTATTTTTCTCCATCATATTCGGATAAGGAGTCATAGTCTAGTAGGGTATGCTTTAGTGTCAGGTGTCCCTGCCAGCAGGATACATCAACTTGGGCGTCGAACCTAGTTGGGGAGGAATGAAGGGACAAGAGACATGAGAGATGATAGCAAGAGAGGAGTTCTGATCATGCTGCAAAATGTTTTTGTTTTCACAGGGTATTTATATGCTGCGAATGGGAAAGCTCCCTTATCAGCAGTTGCTGGATGTCTTCACAGGGTGAGATAACCTCAGGATATTTCAGAAAGTCAGATGGCCGCAGGATGTCTCAGGGAGATAGATTGCTGCAGGATGTCTCCCAGGCAGGATGTCTCCCAGGGCGCTGTTTCATGTAAGTGTAAGGCTATTCTTCAAAGGAGAGCTTCCTTCTAGCCCCTGACCTCTCCCCATTTCTTATATAAAATATTTGACCATACATTATTGCCTATGTTTTTAGGGGGTGATAGAGTCTCTGTTCCTCTAGGAGGCCTTAGAATATCTCGTGATCCAAGTGAGCGCCTTCACTAGGAGATTTTGTGGTAGCCTTTGCATGTTTTTGGAGGAGATGGCTTTGAGGGGGAACATGCCAACCGCCATGCACCAGAGCGTGTCATTCAGAGGTCTTGGGTTTTGTGGTCCGTGCATCCATCCTCCTGCAGTCCTTCCTGCACCCTCCGTTATTATGGCCCAACGTCCTCACTCCATGGGTGCGTCCTCCTGCAAGCAGAGGGGCCCATGGAGGAGCAAACCCTTATGGCAAGGACAGAAGACGGTTGTTCAGAGCTGTTACTCATACTTTCATATAAGAAAGAGAGATCTTGGGGATGTAAACTTAAGAAATAAGCCTGTGAGAAGGGTAGAACATCCTTTTAAATGTTGACAGCACTGTCGTCCATCTCCAGATGATGATAGTGGACCTCAATTGGCTTAGAGGCCAAAATATTAATCTGTTCTTTAATAAATTGTACCAGCCTGTTTATAATGCAAGGTCCTATGAACACCATTAAAAGTAAACCCAACAAAGGGCCTAATAGGGGAAGAAGGTAGGGTAGAAATCCATTAAGCCCACTACAGAGGGAATTTTTAAATAGTTCCCTTTGTCTCTATTTTAGTGCATACTATGCCTGATTAATTGGCATAAAAGCAGCATCGTTCCCCTAAGGCCAAGCAAATAGCTCCATGGTTAGCAGTCAGCAAATCTAAGCCTCATCTGTTTGAATGAACACTTCTGCCAGGGTGTCTATTTGGTCCTGCTTATCTTGTACATCTTGTACATCATTTGTAAGTTGTTGATACAGGCGATGGTAAGAGTGTTTAGCTCTGCCTAAGCCAGTGTACCTGTGCCCACATCAGCTGTTATTCCAGGGCTGGCAATGAGTGGTAAGGCCTGTATTGCCCGCCTTTGTCTTTTGACTAAGGTGTCTAGGCTAGGAATCGGTAGAGGTTCGTCTCATGGGACAATAGTCATATCAGGGAGTAATAAGGTAAGAAAACAGCCAGCAGTCCAATTCGCTGGAAGCTTGGGGAAGACCGATTTTCCTCCACACATAAAAACTGTGCCATTGTGGTTACAAGGAGATGGGGTGGGTGAGGAATAATTTTGTACTGTTGAGCAATTTCCAAAGGAAGAAACTCCAACATGAATATCAAAAGGTATTATACTGCATCACGCCTAAAAGACATAATATAAAAGTGCCTATAAGGTGTACTTTAAAAGGAAATCCAGGTTGGCATGTATTATCATTGTCTATGATAGAATAAATAGGAACTGCCATAGGCATGATTGCCCCTGTTGTCATGCAGAGCCAGCAATCACAAGCAAGGGTGGGTTTGGAATTATTAAGCAAGGAGAAGGTAGTTTCCAACATTTCTAATGTATTGGTATCTAAACCTGGGAGCTGGGATTTAGGCTACATTAAGGGATGATATGTGAGCTCAGGGATTTGGGGTTGCAAAAGTTTGATTATCTGAGGATGCTTGACAGCATCCGTGGGTCCTCCACCATCAGAGACCCCTGTAGTGGCCTTAATGGGCCAGAAGGAGGGTTTACCGACAGTGCCTTGGTACCCAGCTGACTGTAGCTTGGTGTATTTGTGTTCTCCTCCCCGGTCAAAGAGAACGGGGGTATAATAAATACTGGTCCCCCCTGCTGCATGAGTTTTAGTTAGGGAGGCTTCAAAAAATTGTTCTCCCTGCTTGTTAACACAAATTTAGAGTGACACATAACAAGAGCCATGCACCACCTGGGTATGTGAACAGGTTGCAGAACAATTTTGGAGAGCTTTACTTGTACTATGGAGAATAATCTTTGGCTTGTTAACACATACCCATTTAGGCTGATGAACTCCTCCGAGTTTATGGTCAATCTCGGTACAGAGGTAAGCCACTTTAGTCACGCAGTCAGCAGTCTGGGTCCATCTAGTTGGAGCCTGAGTCCAAGATCCTCCCTTGCATTTGCAGGGAGGGCCAAAAAGGTACTCCATGATATTGGAAGGTGTAGGGCTAAGGCCTGCGTGTACAAACCTGTTCAGCAGAAGTGCCTTAAGCAGGATGCTCACACAGATTGTTGGCTGCATCCGAAAAAGACGAAAATTTGTCCTCAAGTGGAGGACCTCCGTCCCTATGTTGAGGTAAGTCATTATCCTGTTTAACCAGGCGTTCTGGTAACCATTTTGGTGCTGCTTGCTCTTGGTCCAAAACACAAGCTGAGCCTCGTCCCCAGATGAGGACAGGATCTGGGCCTTTCCATTTATTTGTAAGAGCATCTGGCCTAATAACAGGTGGGCGAACAGCATTGGATGAGGGATGCCAGTGTCTGTCTGCAGCCGAATGGCCTTCACTGTCTAGGGTAAGAAAAAAAAGGGCAAATAATGCATGGTTAAGGCGATGCCTGGGAGTGGTAAATTCAAAGGCGGATGCCTTAAAGTGGGTTAGCCAAGTCTTTAAGGTAAGGTGCGCACCTTCCATAATGCCTTGGCCCTGAGGGTTGTATGGAATTCCAGTAGTATGACAAATTTGCAAGGTAGCACAAAACTGTTTAAACGTGGCACTGGTATATGCAGAATAATTATCTGTTTTAATATGTATTGGTTTACCCATTACGGAAAAGCCTGAAACAAGATGAGAAAGGACATCTTTGGTAGCCTCTCCAGAATGTGGTGATGCAAAAATAAAGTCGCTGAAGGTATCTATGGAAACGTGTATATATTTGGTTTTTCCAAATTCAGGAAAATGAGTAACATCCATTTGCCAAACCTGATTGGGCAGTAATCCTCGGGGGTTAACTCCCAAGTGTTGAATGGGGAGGGAGACAGTGAAATCAGGGAATGCTTTTACTATCTCTCCTGCCTGTTGCCTGGTAATTTTACAAAGTAATCGAAGGCTCTGGGAATTTAGATGCTGAAGATTGTGTAACTCCGTGGCCTTTTAAATGAAGCCAACAAAAATTGGAAACATGGAACGAGTTGTTGCGTCAGCATGGGCATTACCTTGTGTCAGAGGCCCGGGAAGACCAGAGTGTGCCCTGATGTGTCCTAAGAAAAATGGGTGTTGTCTAGCCTGAATTAGTTGCTAAAGCTGGTAAAACAGAAAGGCCACATTGGAAGAAGCCTTAATGGTGGGTGAAATCTCTAGCAGCAGCACAGAATGAACAATGTAGGCACTGTCTGCATTAATATTAACAGGATTATCAAAAAATGTTATAAAAACTTGTGTTATGGCAAACAACTCCACAAACTGTGCTGACTGATATTCAGTATCAAAGGTGGTAGGCTGGTTATTGATAACAAAGACTGCATGGCCATTACTTTAACCGTCTGTAACGACAGTAAGGACTTGAGGAATGGGAGCCTTATGAGTAATTTTGGGAAAAATAAATGGATGTAACTAGACAAAATGTAAAAGGGGGACATTGGGGAGGTGGTTATCAATTGTTCCCAAAAAGCCTGATAGGGCAATACCCCATTCATTCACTGGCTGTAGTAAAAATTGGGTTTGATTCTTAGTATATGGAATGAAATATTATCAGGGTCTTTGCCAAAATGTTGTGGAGAAAGCAAACGACCTTTAATAATAATAGACACTACCTGAGCAACATAAACAGTAATTACCTTGGAGAATGTGGTGTGTAAATGGACCCAAAGAAAGGGGCAGCCTTTATTTTTAATATGTGGATCTCATTGCCAAAATATTTCTGTGGGTGTATGAGGAGTGGTTAAAATAACGAGAACCAGAGGAAGGTTATAAGAAATTTGTGTAACAAACTGTTGGGCAATGGCTTCTGTGACTTGGTTTAATGCCTGTCATGCCTCGGGAGTAAGCTTTTGAAAGGAGGAGGGGTGGGAAATACCTCTCAAAACATCATTAAGTGGCAAAAGTACACAAGTGGGTAATTTTAAATATGTTCTTAGCCATTGAATATCCCCCTGTTATTTTTGAAAATCATTAAGGGTGTGAAGATGGTCCACACGTAGTTGTATTTTTAGAATTTGGATCTGATTATCTTGAAGTTTATTGCCCAAATAGGTATAAGTGTCCTGTGTTTGAACCTTATTCAGGAGCTATCTGTAGTCCCAAGGTAGTGAGGGTTTTGTAAAGTTCCAAGTAGCAATTATTAAGGTTATGAGTATTAGGTGCATCAATTAACAAATCATCCATATAATGTAAAATATAAATTTGTGGCCATCGCTCTCTCACAGGGTCTACTGCTTGAGCAACGCATTTTTGGAAAAGACTAGGGCTGTTGGCCATACCTTGGGGAAGAACCTTCTATTGAAATCTCTGCATAGGGCCCTGAAAATTAATGAGAGGGAGACAAAAGGCAAAATAGGATCTATCCTCAGGATGTAAAGGAATGGTAAAAAAGCAATCTTTTAAGTCAATAACCATTTTACAATAGTTTTTGGGAATAGCCACTGGTGTGGGAATGCCTGGCTGTAGTGCTCCCATTGGGCACATAACTTTATTAATGGCTCACATATTGTAAAAGGCAGCACTTGCCTGCTTTTTTCTTGATAACAAAAATAGGAGTGTTCCATGGTGAGGTTGAGGGCTCCACATAGCCGACTGCCAGCAGTTCCTGCAATAACATGGAGGCAGCCTCTAATTTTTCTTGTATAAGCGGCCAATGATCCATCCACAAAAGAGTCTTAATCTCCCAAATAACTCTATCTCCATGGGGTAGAGGAGGTCAGGGACCGACACTAAAATTCAGAATACCCAAGACCATATGTATTTGTTTTTTGTATGGTTTGTATAGACTCAACCAGTCCTTGTCTCAGTCTCAAAAGCCCTGTACCAGGAACAAAATTCATTTGACGCATTTGATGAGTCACCATGGAATTGGGACTGGCAAGAATAACTTCCATTTGACTCAAAATATCTCAGCCCTGTAGGTTAACAGGGAGGTCAGGAACAACAAAAGGAGTGACAGTTCCCTTATTACCCTCTTTATCAGTCCAGCTAAGAGCCCTACAGCTGACCAGAGGATTTTTGACTGTCCTATCCCTTTAAGGTCAGTCAAGGGTGGGGTGAGGGGCCAACCTGATGGCCAGTATTTTTGAGAAATTATTGTGGCATCAGCTCCAGTATATAGAATTCCTTGAAATTCCTTTCCTTCAATAAATAAGGTAAGGGTGTGTCTATTGTGAGAAATGGGCTGAACACAATATACATCAGAAGAGCCCAAGGAGGCAATTCCCTGCAGTAGGTTTGGGCGGTGGAAGTGCCTCCTGAACTGAAGGGAAGGGTTATTTATTATGCAAGTCTTGTTCCTGCTTGGATGGCCATAACTCAATTAATATCTGTGGCCAGGATTTTTATTTCTCCAGTGAAATCATTATCATTAATGCCAGGGAAGACCTGAACACCTTGTAAGGTAGTAGAGGTTCTTCCAAGAATAAGGGCACTCGTGTGAGATGGAGGGGGACCCATAATTCCAGTGGGTATTATCTGGGGCCCTTGAAATGAGTCTAATATTGTATCAGTGGCAACACAAAGGTCGTATCCTGCGCTGCCTGGGGTGGCTATTTGGAGGGAGGCAATTGTGGAGAAGGATTTTGAGGTAGGTTGGGAGTTTGGGAGGGAACAAACGTTATTGCCCCTGGGTTTGTCCTGGGGGAGGTCGTGGCCAGGGGCTGGTCCCACAGGAATTTTCCTGAGAAGCAGGAAGAAATAGGCTGTCCCAGGGCATTTGTCTTAGATCTACACTCACTGACCCAGTGATGACCTTTACCACATCTAGGGCAAAGTGTAGCTTGGGGAAGTTTAGTCCCAGTTTGAGGAGATGCTATTCCTAGGCTTTGTTTGCCTGTAGGACACTTGCATGCAAAATAGCCAGGTTTTTTACAAGTAAAGCAAGTATGTGATCCAGGATTGTGAAAGGCCTTGGTAAAGGCGGCACCTAAAGCGAGACGCATTGCATGGGCTGCACCTACCCCTGGACAGAGTCTAATAAAGTCAGAATGTTTCCCTTTATCCTTGTGTGGTCGAAGAACATGCTAACATGCTGGGTTGGCGTTTTCAAAGGCAAGATGTTTTACAAAGGTGCTTTCGCTTTCGCTTGGTCCAAGCAAGCATTCTGCAGCTAGGTTAAGCCGGGGAACAAAGTCGCTATAAGGCTCGTCAGGTCCTTGTCGAATTTTTGCCAGGGAAGTGGTAGTGGAGGCCTTTTGAGGGAGGCGTCTCCAAGAATGTAAGCCAGCCACCTGAATCTGCACCAAAAGTCCAGCAGGGAAAAGTGCCTGTTTAGTTTTAGTGTCAAAAGTTGCATTGCCCATTAGCTTAACATAAGTCCAGGATTTAGAGTAGGCCTTAGTTAAATTTTTGTGAGCAGTTTCCTGACAGTGCTCTTGAAATCTGCATTCCATAACAGGAAGTCTCCAGCACTGAGGGTACCTCGGGCTAGAAATTTCCAATCATTGGGAGTAAGCCATTGTGTGCTGTGGCTTTCTACTAAAGCCAATGTGTAGAGCTCAGTGGGTCCATAGTGAGCACAAGCCTTTTTAAGTTTTTCAAGAAAACACAGGCTTAATTTTTTGTGGACACCTTGGGTTCCTTCTTTCAGAGGGGTGAACTCCTCATCCTATGAGTCCTGATCTCCTCGATCCATTTCCCCGGCTTCCTCCTCTTGATCCTTGTCTAAGTCTTTGACTTCAGCCTGGGCAGGCTTATCTATCTGACTGCGGGTGACTGAGAAGGTGAGAACAGGCCAATGGAGTGGCTTAGACTTTGTATTAGACCACCTTGGGCAAGCTTGCGTTGACTCCATGCCTAAGGCAAATGAACAGAGCTCAGAGTCAAGGGATCCTAATTCTTTTAAAAGTTGGATCTGTTCCCGTCTATGTTGGAGAGACTCTCGCAAGGGAGCCAGGTTAGGCAAGGTAAGTGGGGAAAAAATATCTGGGGGGGGGGGCATTTGGCCCCTGAAGGTCCAGACCACAAAAGGCAGGAGGGATATAGGAAGGAGGTGGGTGTGTATGTCCTATAGGCTGTGGCAGGGTCCTGAGAGGTGCTGGGTCATCTGAGTGGTAGCGAGCTGCTTCCTTCTCCAAAGTAGCCTCCTCCCCAGGTGTCAATGTGTCTCTGCGATTTAAAACTGGATAAAGGCGGTTGGTAACCATTGGAGCCTTATTAATTAGGGTGGTATTTTGAGGGGGACCAGGAAGTTTCCCAGGGTCCTGTGGAGAATGAGAAGGATCTATGTCTATACTAACTAATGGGCATGCCGAGGGGGGATGAGAGGTCTTTTACATAGTCTCTTCCCCAATCTTGACAAGTTTTAAGGTACCATTGTCAAAGAGTGAAGTTTTACGAATTTCATTAATTAAGTTTCAGTAAGAAAAGGTGGGAACAGGCACTTTTTCTGGTCCAAAGAATTCATAATAATCTTTTAAACAATCTCCTACTCTAAACCATCTTTTTCCATTTATGGTCCCTTCAAGGGGAAACCATGGACACAATTCTCCATGTATGACAAGAAAAATTTTAAGTCCTTTTTCTTAACAGGCTCTCCCCATGTCTTGAAGGACTCCTTGAGGCCTGACAAAAACAAATCATGTGATGAAACTGCTTGTCCCATGGTGGGTCACTCACCATGCGTCATTGCCACTCTCCTCCTGGATCTGTCACTTGGTGGTATCTGCTGAGGCAATCGAGAGCTCCGCTTGACCAAGACTTTCAAAAGGACGAGGTTCCCAATCAGTCAAAAGCTCGAGCCCCAGTCGGTGGGTGACAGATGTCCCGGCCGGCAGGATACATCAACGTGGGCAGCGAACATAGATGGGGAGGAATTCAGGGACATGAGACACGAGAGATGACAGCAAGACAGCAGTTTTAATCAAGCTGCAAACTTTTATTGTTCACACAGGGGAATTTATATGCTGGAGATGAGAAAGCTCTCTTATCGGCTGTTCCTGGATGTCTTCACAAGGTGAGATAACCTCAGGATGTTTCAAGAAGACAGATGGCCATATGATGTCTCAGGGACACAGATGGCATAGGATGTCTCCCAAACAGGATGTCTCCCTGGGGGCTGTTTCTTGTAAGTGTCAGACTATTCTTGAAGGAGAATTCCTTTTACCCCTGACAGTCAGGGATTCAGTATTTCGAATGAAAAATTGGAAAATGAATCCAATGTGTATGCAAATATGTGCTACCCAAAAATCTTCCCACTCTCATTCAGAACACTGCCTTGACATTACCTTCACCAGAAGTAAGACACAATTAGAGGGGAAGAGTTAGAAATTCTGTGAATACACATCTGGAATGAAAAATGCTCAGGAGTTCACAAACTTGGAGGTGGTAGAGGAGTTTCCAAAAGTAAGGGACATGGTAAAAACTCGACAAACATGGAGCTCTGCCAGTCTAAAGACTTCTTGAGAAACTGCCACTGAGGTTGGGCACTTGAAATATATGTTGTTGTCAGGAGGTTTAGCTTCCTTTGTAGTGACACCATCAAAGCTGGGTCTGCATCCATGTTACCTGGAAGACATGGTTTCTTATTTTCCAGTGAACATGAGGTAGCAGTGCTGAATTCTCTTTTTGTAGGTAAACTGTTTCCACTGGGGTCTAAGTGTCTCCCAGTATGGACTGTGAAGCCATTTAATCATCCTCCACTTTTTTGTGGTGTTTCTTGCAGCTGCACTGGGAGTTTGGTATTTGCTTCAAGAAATACAAGGAGTTCAACTGGGACAAAGTGCTGGAGGGAGTTCTGTCATGTGTGGTCGGTAAGGGTCTACAGAAGAATGCACCAACCAGTCTTCTATCTCACATAGATTGCCCCCTAGACCATAGTAATCTGATTCTAAACATTTCACTGAAACCTCTCTATATAACAAAATGCCTTTACATAGAAGGGACTGGGGGCTGCCCCATGTAAGTCAGAAACCATTTGGAAGCTAATGGAAGATCCATATGATCCCACCACAGATGTTTTAACACACATTGCAAACCACTACTCTAACCCGACTACTCAGCAGGCTCCAAATTACTGGTCTCTCTGTTCTACACCATTTTCATGAAACCCAGTCAATCAAGGCACTGTCTGGTACACTCATGATCATCAATAGGAAATCAAACGGTTCTTCAGTGCCACCTGGTCATGGGAATTTCAAAAATTTAATAGTATTTATCTAGAGATTTTTCAAGGATGAATTTGGAGGCACTGTGGGTTTCAATTTATTCAGGAACCATTAAATGGAGAGGAAGCTCATTTCAATGAAAGCTCTGGGGAACACTAACAGGCAAGGTTTTCCAAAGACAGACCAAAAGGTCACATGAAGCCAGGCCCATTGAGGTCTACAGTGTGAGGTCCATGTGTGTTTTGACTTGCAAATATGGCTGCCAAGTCTTTTAAAAAAAATCATGTGATATCCTGTCTGAGATTCCCAATGCTCTGTGAAAAGCCACCCTGGGCCTAGATCTCATTTTCCAAGCGTGACTCTCATGCATGGACTCTTAAAATCCCAACTCAATACAAAGCAATACTTATTTGAGGTCAGTTCCAGAACACAGTCTCTAGGGGAATCACACCAGTGTTCAAGCCCAGGTGGACGCAGATATCTCTTCCTACAGCCACACAAATGACCACAATTAAAACCAAAACACTCCCACATGGCCCTAATCTTCTTCCATATAGACACTCATTATATCCTCAGGCTGTAGCTTTCCATGAGGGGCACAGCCAAAACAGTGTCAAAAATAATCTCCCTTGCCCCCATTTGCCTAAAGTCAGTGTGGCCAGGACACCCTTCCTGTGAACCAGGAGTGATCAAAGAGGCCTGCCATTAATACTGCTCTGATTCTCCATTTTGAGGCCTACTGACTGTGGGGTTTAGATTCTTTATGTTAATTGGAGTCATGAGAAAACCCAAGCATCTATGGCCTACTCCCTGCAGGGCTTTGAAGAACTCATTTAACGCAAAGGATCTCTATTCTCAATGATGGAGGTCAGGAACCTTACAGAGGAAGGTGTGACTTCATCCACAATGACTGCTCTTTTGGCTAATTTGGTTTTGGGTGTACACATGGGATTTTTCTTTAGATCCATCAGGTGCTGAGAATCTAAGCCACTTCCTCACACAGGGCCAAGAGGCTGATTCAGACACATCCCTTTCCAAAGCAATTAAGCAAAGAGACACAGGAAATGCCCATACGTTTCCATTTGAAAACTGTTTTCTTAATGCTTCACAAAGGGGTGGCCTGAGGCAAAGACCTTCCTGACATTCAGGGCAACAGAAGAATTGGTAAGCAAAAGGCCCAAAGCAGGGTTTCTACACTGAGACTTTCCTGGTCACACTGATATCTGAGTTTTCTGAGATGCTCACCATTCCCTTCAGCTATCCAGCACATGGCCATGTCACAGAGCTTGGAGGTGGTACATATCATGGACACAAAACCATGATACTGTTCTAGAGATTGGCCAGAATTCAGGAAGAAAACAGGAACTTAGGAAGATATTAGGTGTTGCCCATCCATAAGGCAAGCCGCAGACCATTCATAAATTGGGCAGGATGAATGCTGGGAAGATTTCTACTAGACAGGACACGTGTATTGATGCATTCTCTTTTCTAATGTCTACAACCACGAACACAGTGGG
Organism: Callospermophilus lateralis; assembly: GCF_048772815.1. Lineage (NCBI taxonomy): Eukaryota > Metazoa > Chordata > Mammalia > Rodentia > Sciuridae > Callospermophilus > Callospermophilus lateralis. Next base: position 104,912 of record NW_027514757.1, on the reverse strand, counting down.
ATACACAGACATAGAAACCCTCGCCTTGTCAAACAACTTACAAGAAACAATTCACACCAAACCAAACATACCGACTATCTTACCTATTCTCAGAACATGAGACAAAACCACAAACCCAACCCACACCCACACAAACCCCCAAGTAGGTTTGTGACAATACGGAGTGTCCATTGACTGGTGGGACATAATATATTCCACCATAATGGGCTGTGCTGGTTCAGATCTGATCTCCGTGGCCAACTCTGTGAAGCTGTCAGAGGCTAGCGGTGAGCCTCCACCTGCTTTGTCAGGAAAGGCCCCTCTTCAGACCTTCCTGGCATTTGGCCAGCCTCACATCAGTAGGTACCAAGAAAGACTGACTCTGTCCTTGGTAAACCCAAAGAAGTTTGACCACTGGAACTTGGACTGGGACTGGCTCTGGGTGCCTGGCTTCCTGGATTCCAAGTTCAGAGAGTTCCATCACCAAGGAAGTGAGGTGAGGTCACTTCCTTCAGGAACTGAATGAGGTCACTACCTTGGCAACCACTATGTCCTAACCCTTGCTTCCAAGGGTCCAATGAGATGGCGGCTGCACCTACTTGCTCTGATATTTTCACAATTTAGAATGGTGTATCAACCATAGGCACCTGGGAACAGCTCTCCACACAGGCCTGGTTTGGTCCATCTTCTCTACATTAAGAATATAGAGGCTGATTCAGACACAACCCTTCATCCTGACCAGGTTGCTTTCCATGGAAGATGACTTTTGCTCTCTCAGGTCCTTCATAGCTGCCTACATCTTCTCCAGGGATCATTTCTGCATGGACCTTTGAGGTTCTCTGCAGGTGAAAGACACTGGACATTCCTGTATTGTAAGACCAGCTCTTACAATACAATATTGATATGCCATCATTAATTCCCTGCTCCTCTGTAAAGTTAGGTTGAGGGAAGAGTGTATGGTAAGGGTTAATAACAGGTTCAGTTTGTGTTATGAATCATTCTGCTGAATGAATAATGGTATTGGGACATTGTGATATTTATAAGAGTATATAGGTGAAATATATGTATGAAAACAGAAATCTAAGATTTGAAGCCCAGAAGGGCATTAGGCCCTTCGTTGGAATACTTAGTGTTGAATATCATTCTGCACAGATGTCTCAGATAAATCCATACACAATGGCATAGGACCTTGAAAATTGGATGATTGAATGTGGAAGGGAATATCCAGTCAGAAAGGGATAGTTGGTAGGATTAGGAATATAGTCGGTAGGTTTAGGAAGAAGAGTTAATATAGGATTTGGACCAAAAGTTCTTTAGCAAAAGGTTTTCGGTTAGAGAGTGAATGTAAATGTCAGCACATATGAAGATTCAGTCACAATGATGAACTTTTAAAAATATGTAGGAAAGCAGGTAATAATAGAGACATTATAAAATCAGGCAAAGTATAAAGTGAGTTATACGGTTAGACATTTTGAACAAGGATGAGTTTGAATATATAATCTTAGGAAGAAACAAATATGTAGTCACCAATAGGTTTGACATTTGAGAACAGTAGCCAACCTGAACATGGATGTTTTTAGTAATCCATGCTCACTTTCCTTTTAGGCTTTGGTACAATCTTAAGTGTGATCTTTGTATTTGGTGTCCAGAATATTACTGTGATAAAATGTATATGTAGATCAGGTGACATGAGTATTTCTTCCAGCATTTCCGAGAGCAATGTTTTGAAGTCCAATAAATTAGTATTGGGGGTACAAAGAGGTGTACCCTGAGTCTATGAATATAGAGATAATGCATGAAGAGACCACATTGTGAATAAATAATATAACTGGTCTCACTTTAAATAATGGATTGAATTGATATCTGAAAATATATAAGAAATCGTATATTGATATACCATCATTAATTCCAACCAGCAATACATCTAATGGTAATATTAACGTTATGGTTTTTCATGAATTGTGTGTGAGTTTTGCTTCAAAAGTTATCATGGAAATCAAAAATAATGTGTTTGGAAAGAAGTCTCATGAAAAGACCAGTCAAGAAAATGGAGGAATACATGTGTTCTGAAGAATAAAATGACTGAAAGTGAAACAATAGCCTATAAATTTGCGAATTTGTGGATGAAATATATATCTTATGATATGCATAAACTGAAGGAATAGTAATGTTCCTGTGTTGAATAAAAATGAAAGTCAAAATTCATATCATGTCCCATAGGAATCTACTTGCATTGATGTTAAACTGGGTCAGTTACTTTAGAAATATTAGGATTTGTATGCACCATTCACTGAAGTTACTTTTCAGTACTAGGATACAAATATGTATTTCAGGTCAATGAATATTTTTGAGAATACACTTGTGAAAATTTATTTATAAATCCACATACATGAATATGAATGAGTTTAGAGGGTGTATAATAAGACACATATTTCATATTTTGAAAAATCTGGAGACTGTATATATATATACAAACACACAGACATTAAAAATAACATAATATATGCCAATTGAAATTCATCATGAAATATATATCATCCATAGATCCAAAAATATTTATATTATTGAACATGGATTTATGTATATTGTTGTTCAACAAGGAAACTAACTCATATGTTGAATTTTCAGTTCAAACAGCGTTTAGGCGGAGTGATCTCTTAAAATTTGTATCTGCCAAGTGAGTCACCTCATAAGAATGTACGTGGGGTATCAGGTAAAATTCTATAGTTACATGTAAAAATACATGTGCTGAATAGGCTACAGAGAAAGGTAGACAGGAATTCACATATTTGTTAACTTTAAAACACATGGAGAACTATTTCAACAAATAATTGATTAGATTTATAACTCCTACCCTTTACAATGCAAAAGGCAATTCCAACTATGCACCATGCCTCCTCTGAACTGCTTGTATTTCTATTCTTTTTGGGTTATTTTTCTCCATCTTATTAGAATTAGTAGTCAGAATCTAGTAAGGTAGGTGTTAGTGTCAGCTATTCAGTATTTTGAATGGAAAATTGGAAAATGAATCCAATATGTATGTAAATATGTGGTACACAAAATTCTTTCCACTGTCATTCAGAACAATGCCTTGACATTACAATCTCCCCGATTAAGACACAATTAGAGGAGAAGGGTTAGAATATCTGTGAATAAATATCTGGTATGGAATATGCTCAGGAGTCACAACCTTGCAGTTGGTAGAGGAGATTAAAAAAGTAAGGGACAGGGTAAACACTCTACAAACATGGAGCTCTGCTGGGCTTCTGACAACTTGAAAAACTGCCTCTGAGGTTGGGCACTTGAAATATATGTTGTTGTCGGGAGTGTTAGCTTCCTTTGTAGTGAGACCATCAAAGCTGGGTCTGAATTTATGTGACCTGGAGGACATGGTTTCTTAGTTTCCACTGAATATGAGGCAGAAGTGCTGAATTCTCTCTTTGAAGGTAAACTGTGGACACGGGGGGCTAAGTTTATCCAAATGTGGACCATGAAGCCATTCGTTCATCCTCCACTTTTCATGGTGTTTCTTGTTGCCGCACTGGGATTTTGGTATTTGTTTCATGAAATAAAAAGAATTCAACTGTTACCCGGTGCATTACTGAGTTCTGTCACGTGTGGTAGGTCAGGGTCTGCAGGAGAATGCACCAACCAGGCTGATATCCCACAGAGCTTGCCCCCTTGACCATAGCAACCTGATTCTAAACATTGCCGTGAAACCTCTCCATATAACAAGATGCTTTTACATATAAGGGTCTGCTGGCTCTACCATGTCAGTCACAAACCATTTGGGAGCCAATGGGAGATCTACATGGCCCCACCACAGATGTTTTATCACTCACCTCCTCACCACTCCTCTAGGCCCACTCCTCAGCAGGCTCCAACTTTCTGGCTTCTCTCTTCTGCACCATTTTCATGAAAACCACTCAATCAAGGCACTGTCTGGTATACTCATGATCAGCCACACGATATCCAAAGATTCTGCACTGCCACCTGGTCATGGGAATTTTAAAAATTTCATGGCATTTATCTACCCATTTTTCAAGAATGAAATTGGAAGCACTATGGGTTTCAATTCATTCTGGAACCATTAAATGGTGAGGAAGCTCATTTCAATGAAATCTGTGGAGAACTCTCACAGGCAAGTCTTCCAAAATAGCGGCCAAAAGATCACATGAGTCCAGGAACATTAAGTCTACAATGTGATTTCCATGTGTGTTTTGACTCTCAACTATGGCTGCCAAGTCTTTCAGAATAAAATCATGTGATATCCTGGCTGAGATTCCCAGTGCTCTGTGAAAAGCCACCCTGGGCCTAGATCTCAGTTTCCAAGGGCGACTCTCATGCGAAGCCTCCTAAAATCCCAACACAATTCTTGGCAATACTTCTCTGAGGTCAGTTCTAGAGCTCTGTCTCTAAGGGAAATCACACCAGAGTTTAAGCCCAGGTGTACCCAGTCATCTCTTCCAACCGCCACACAAATGACCACAATTAAAACCAAAACACTCCCACATAGCCCTCATCGTCTTCCATATAGACACTTAACATAACCTCTGGCTGGAGGTTTCCATGAGGGCTGCAGCCAAAGACAGTGTTCAAAATAACCTCCGCTGCCCCTCATTTGCTTAAAGTCACAGTGGCCTGGACACCCGTCGGGGCAACAAGGAGTGATCAAATAGGCCTGCTGTTAATACTGCTCTGCTTCTCCTATTTGAGGCCTACTGACTTTCAGGTATGGATTCTTTATGCGATTTGGATTCTGGAGAAAACACAAGCACCTATGGGCTAGACTCTTAAGGGCTTTGAAGAACTCATTTGAACCAAATGTTCCTATTCTCACTTGATGGAGGTCAAGAACCTTACAGAGGAAGGTGAGAGACTTCTTCCACAATGACTGCTCTTTTGGCCAATTTAGTTTTGGATGCACACATGGGATCTTTCTTTACATCCATCATGTGCTGATAATCTAAGCCACAGCCTCACACAGGACCTAGAGCCTGATTCAGACACATCCCTTTCCAAAGCAATTAAGCAAAGAGCCACAGGTGATGCCCATTCATTTCCATTTGAAAACTGTTTTCTTCAGGCTTTCCAAAGTGTGGCCTGAAGCAAAGACCTTTCTGACATTCAGGGCAACAGAACAATAGGTAAGCAAACAGCCAGAAACAGTGTTTCTCCACTGAGACTTACTTGATCACACTGATATCTGAGTTGTCTGAGATGCTTGCCATTCCCTTAAGCTATCCAGTATATGGCCACGTCACAGACCTTGGAGTTGGTACATATCTTGGACACAAAAATTGAGCCTATTCTGGAGATTGGCCAGAATTCACAAAGACAACAGGAACTCAGGAAGATATCAGGGGTTGCCCATCAATAAGGCAAACCGCAGTCCATTCATAAAATGGGAAGTATGAATGCTGGGAAGCTTTCTGCTAGACAGGACACATTCATTGAAGCATTCTCTTTTCTAATATCTACAACCACGGACACAGTGGGATACACAGACCTAGAAACACTCGCCTTGTCAAATGACTTACTAGAATCACTTCACTCCAAACCAAACAATCCACCATTCTTACCTATTCTCAGAACATGAGACAAAACCACAAACCCACACCCACACCCACAAAGGCACCTTCTTCTCCCAAGCAGGTCTCTAACTATCCAGAGTGTCCTCTGACAGGTGGGCCATACTATGTTTCCCTGAAATGGCCTGTCCTGTCTCAGATCTGTTTTCCTTGTCCAACTCTGTGAAGTTGGCACGAGCCAGCAGTGAGCCACTACCTGGTTTCTCAGGAAAGGCCCCTCTTCAAAGCTTTTCTGGCATTTGGCCATCCTCACATCAGTAGGTACCAAGAAAGACTGACTCTGTACTTGGTAAATCCAAACAAGTGTGACCACTGGGACTGGGACTGGGACTGGCTCTGGGTGCCTCTCTTTCTGGATCCCATGTTCCATCACCAAGGAAGTGACGTGAGGTCACTTCCTTCAGGAACTGAATGAGGTCACTGCCTTGGCAACCACATTTTCCTGACAGTTGCTTCCAAGGTTTCCATGAGATGGAGGCTGCCCTTACTATACCATTCTAACTTCTGACACTTTTAGAAGTTAGAATGGTATATCAACCATAGGCACTCGGGAACAGCTCTCCACACAGGCATGCTTTGGTCCATCTTCTCTACATTAAGAAGAGAGAGGCTGATTCAGACACAACCTTTCATCGTGACCAGGTTTTTTGCCATGGAAAATGACTCTTACTCTCTCAGGTTCTTCATAGCTGCCTACATATTCTACAGGGATCATTTCTGCATGGACGTTTGAAGTTCTCATCAGGTGGAAGATCCCCTACATTCCTGTGTTGTAAGACCAACTCTTTCCCTGCTCTTATGTAAAGTTAGATTGAGGGAACAGTATATGGTTACGGTTAATAACATGTTCGATTTGGGTTAGGAATCATCTGCTGGATGAATAATGGTATTGGGAATCTGTGATATTTATAAGACTATAGAGGTGAAATTTAAGTATGAAAACAGAAATCTAGGAATGATTGGAATCCCAGAAGGTCATTGGGCACTTGATTGGTATACTTAGCTTCGAATAACTTTCTTCACAGATGTTTCAAATAAATAGATAATCAATGGCATAGGACCTTGTATCTTGGATCATTGAATTTAGAAGAGAACATCTACTCAAACAGGGATAGTCAGTAGGATTAGGAAGATAGTTGGTAGGTTTCAAAAGAAGAGTGAGTAAAGCATTTGGACCCAAAGTTCTTTAGCAATGTTGATTCAGTTAGAGAGTGAATGTCAATGTCAGCACATGTGAAGAGTCATTCACAATTATTAACTGGAGAAAAGGTGTAGGAAAGCAGATATCAATAGAGACATTTGGAAATCAGGCAAAGTACAAAGTGTGTGATAGGAAAAGACATTTTTAACAGGGTTGAGGTTGAATACATAATCTTAGGAAGAAACAAATATGTACTCACCAATATGAATGATATTTGAGAGCATTAGGGAACCAGAACATGGATGTTGTTAGTAATACATGGTCACATTCAATTTAGGCTTTGGTACAATCATAAGTGTGACCCTTGTATTTTGTGTCAGGAATATTACTTAGATGAAATGTATATGTATATCAGGTGAGTAGAAAATTCATCATGAAATATATATCATCCACAGATCCAAAAATATTCATTTTACTTAAGATGGATAAATAAGTCAAATATAAGTATGAAAACAGAAGCCTAGGTAAGATATGAAACCCAGAAGAACATCAGGCCCTTCATTGTGATACTTAGATTTGAATTATGTTCTGCAGAGGTGTCTCAGATAAATCAATATACAATGGCACAGGACCTTACACCTTGGATGGTTGAATTTCAAAGAGAACATCCAGTCAAAAAGGTATACTAGGTAGGATTAGGAAAATAGTAGGTAGGATTAGAAAGAAGAATGAGTAAAGGATTTGAACAACAAGTTTGCTTCTCAATTTGAGGCCTACTGTCATGCATGGGCGATGCTCATGCGTGGCCTCCTAATATCCCAACACAATTCATGGCAATACTTCTCTGAGGTCATTTCCAAAACTCAGTATCTTCGGGGGATCACATCAGAGTTCAACCCCAGGTGGACCCAGTCATCTTTTCCAACCACCAAACAAATGACCACAATTAAAACCAAAACACTCCCACATGGCCCTCATCTTCTTTCATATAGACACTCATTATAACCTCTAGCTGGAGTTTTCCATGAGGGGCTCAGCGCAAACAGTGTCCAAAACAAGCTTCCTTGCCCCTCATTGCTCAATGTCAAGGTGGCCTGGACACCCTTCCTGTGAACCAGGTGTGATCAAATAGACCTGCCATTAATACTGCTCTACTTCTCCAATTTGAGGCCTACTGACTGTGGGGTTTAGATTCTTTATGTGAATTGGAGTCTTGAGAAAACCCAAGCACCTATGGGCTACCTTTTGCAGGGCTTGGGACAACCCATTTGAGTGAGTCTAGGAGTTGGACAAAAAGTTCTTTAGAAAAAGGGTTTTGGTAAGAGATTGAATGTAAATATCAGCACATGAGAAGAATCATTCACAATGATGAACTGGAGAAAAGGTGTAGGAAAGCAGATATCAATAGAGACATTAGGAAATCAGGCAAAGTACAAAGTGTGTGATAGGAAAAGACATTTTTAACAGGGTTGAGGTTGAATACATAATCATAGGAAGAAACAAATATGTAGTCACCAATAGGAATGATATTTGAGAGCATTATGAAACAAGGACATGGATGTTTTTAGTAATACATGGTCACATTCAATTTAGGCTTTGGTTCAATCATAAGTGTGACCCTTGCATTTTGTGTCAAGAATATTACTGAGATGAAATGTATATGTATATCAGGTGAGTAGAGTGTTTATTCCATCGTTTTTGAAGCAATATTTTGAAGACTTATGAATTAGTATTGCGGATACAAGTGGTGTACCCTGTCTCTATGAATATAGAGATGATGCCTTTATAGAAAGTACTGTAAATAAATAACAGAACTTGTTCCAACTTTAAATAATGGATTGAATTGATATCTGAAAATATATAGGAAATCTTATATTGATATACATACATTCTTTCCAATCAGTTATACATCGAATTTTGACATTAGCGTTACCGTTTATCATGAAGAGTGGGTAAGTTTGGCTTCAAACGTGATTATGGAAATCAATAATCATGTGTTTGGAACGAAGTCTCATGAAAAGACCACTCAAGAAACATGGAGGAATACATGTGTTCTGAAGCACGAAGTGATTGAAAGTGAACCAAATGCCTATAAATTTTTGAACTTGTGGATGAAACGATATAACCTATGATGTCCATAAACTGAAGAAATAGTAATGTACAAGTGTTGAATAAAAATGACCTTCAAATATACATCATGTCCCATAGAATTGTACTTGCATTGATGTTAAACTGGGTCAGTTAGTGTAGAAATATTAGGATTTGTAAGCACCATTCACCGAAGTTAGTTTTCAGTACTAGGAAATAAATATGTATTTCAGGTGGATGAATATTTCTGAGAATAATCTTGTGAAATGTTCATTATAAATCCACATATAGAAACATGAGTGAATTTAGGAAGTGTATAATAAGTCACATATATTTCATATTTTGAAAAATCTGGAGAATATATATATATATATATATATATATATATATATATATATATATATATATAAACACATACAAAGACATTAAAATGTAGCAATACATGACAATCGAAATTCATCATAAAATATATATCATCCACATATCCAAAAATATTCATTTTACTGAACATGGATTTATGTATAATGTTGTTCATCTAGGATATTCACCCATAGGTTGAATTCCAGTACCATCAGTATTTAGGGGGAGTGATCTTTTTTCACAATTTGTATCTTCCAAAATCAGCGAGCTCACAAGAATGTACGTGTGATACCAGGTAGGATTCTAAATATGCATAAAGTAATACATGTGCTGAATAGGCTACAGAGAAAGGGAGACAGGAATTTACGTATGTGTTAACTTTGAAAACTCATGGAGAAGTATACAATGAAAAATTGACTAGATTTATAACACATACCCTTGATAAAGCAGAAGGAAAGTCAAAGTATACACCATGCTTCCTATGAATGGCCTGTATTTCTATTCTGTTAGGTTTCTTTTTGTCCATCATATTAGGATTAGTAGTCAGTGTCTAGTAGGGTATGGGTTAGTGTCAGGGATTCAGTATTCCAAATGGAAAATAGCAAACTGAATCTAATGTGTATGCAAATATGTGCTACGCAAAAATCTTCCCACTCTCATCCAGAACAATGCCTTGACTATACCTTGGCCCCAAGTAAGACACAAGTAGAGTAGAAGAGTTAGACTCTGTGAATACATATGTGGAAAGGAAAATGCTCAGGATTTCACAAACTTGGAGGTGGTAGAACAGTTTCCAAAAGTAAGGGACACGGTAAACACTACCCAAACATGCAGCTCTCCTGGCCTAGTGACTTTTTGATAAACTGCCTCTGAGGTTGGGCCCCTGAAATATATGTTGTTGTCAGGAGATTCAGGTTCCTTGGTAGTGAGACCATCAAAGCTGGGTCTGCATCTATGTGACCTGGAGGACATGCTTTCTTATTTTCTAATGAACATGAGGCAGCAGTTCTGAATTTTCTCTTTTTAGTAAACTGTGGCCACTGGGGTCTAAGTATCTACCCGTGTGGTCTGTGAAGCCATTTGGTCATCCTCCACTTTTCGTGGTGTGTCTTACTGCTGCACTGGGAGTTTGGTATTGGCTTCATGAAATACAAGGAGTTCAACAGGGACACAATGCTGGAGGAAGTACTCTCACGTGTGGTGGGTCAGGGTCTGCAGGAGAATGCACCAACCACGCTTCTATCCCACATAGCTTGCCACTTTGAACATAGAAACCTGATTCTGAACATTTCTCTGAAACTTCTACATATAACAGGATGCCTATACATATAAGGGTCTGCTGGCTGCAGGGGAAGGCAAAAGAATTCATCAACAATTAAAGCACTTTGGCCATTTTGGTTTTGGATGCACTCATGGAATCTTTCTTTGTTTTTAATTTTTATTGTTGGTTGTTCAAAACATTACATAGTTCTTGATATGACATATTTCCCACTTTGATTCAAGTGGGTTATGAACTAATATTTTTACCCCGTATACAAAACTCACACACCCTTCATGATAAACCATAACAATAATATTACCATTAGAAGAATAACTCGTTGGAATAAATGATTATATATCAATATAAGTTATTTTATATATTTTCAGATATCCATTCAATCCATTATTTAAAGCAGAACCAGTTATATTATTTATTCACAATATGGTCCATTCATGCATTACTTCTATATTCAAAGAGATAGGGCACACCTCTTTGTAGCCCTAATACTAATTAATATGTTTTCAAAATATTGCTCCCAGAAATGGGGGAAGAATTACTCATGTCACGTGATCTACATATACATTTTATCACAGTAATATTCGGGACACAAAATGCAAAGTTCACACTTATGATTGTACCAAAGCCTAAATGGAAAATGATCATGGATTAGTAAAGGGTATAGATTCTTTGTGTGAATTGGAGTCATAAGAAAACCCAAGCACCTATGTGCTTGCCTCTGCAGGTCTTTGAATAACTCATTTGACCCAAAGGATCCCTATTCTCACTTGATGGAGGTCAGAAAACTTACAGAGGAAGGCGAGAGTCTTCATACACACTGACTGATCTTTTTGCCATTTTGGTTTTGGATGCACACATGGGATCTTTCTTTAGATCCATCAGGTTTTGACAATCTAAGCCACAGCCTCAAAGAGGGCCAAGAGGCTGATTCTGACACATCCCTTTCCAAAGCAATTAAGCAAAGAGTAACAGGTGAGGCCCATACATTTCCACTTAAAAACTGTTTTCTTCAGGCTTCACAAAGGGGTGGCCTGAGGCAAAGACCTTCCTGACATTCAGGGCAACAGAAGAATAGGTAAGCAAAATGCACAAAGCAGGGTTTCTCCACTGAGACTTTCCTGGTCACACTGATATCTGAGTTTTCTGAGATGCTCACCATTCCCTTCAGCTATCCATTATATGGCCATGTCACAGAGCTTGGAGGCGGTGCATATCTTGGACACAAAACCATGGGCCTATTCTGGAGAGTGGCCAGAATTTAGGAAGAAAGCAGGAACTTAGGATGAAGGTAGGTGTTGCCCATGGATAAGGCAAGGGACAGTCCATTCATCAATTGGGCAGGATGAATGCTGGGAAGCTTTCTATTAAACAGGACACACACATTGAGGCATACTTTTTTCTAATGTCTACAACCACAGAGACAGTGAGATATACAGACATACAAACACTCGCCTTGTCAAACGACTCACTAGAATCAGTCCACTTCAAACCAAACAAACCACCTTTTTTACCTTTTCTCAGAACATGAGAAAAAAACACGAACTGTCGTCCACACACACCAAGGCACCTCCTTCCCCAAGTAGGTCTGTGACTATCCAGAGTGTCCTCTGACTGGTAGGCTATACAATGTTCCACAAAAAAGGCCTTTCCTGTCTCAGATTACATCTCCTTGACCAATGCTGTGAAGTTGGAAGGCGGCAGTGGTGAGCCACTATTTGCTTTGTCAGGAAAGGCCCCTCTTCAGAGCTTTCTTGGCATTTACCCACCCTCACATCAGTAGGTACCAAGAAAGACTGACTCTGTCCTTGGTAAACCAAAACAAGTGAGCCCAATAGGACTGTGACTGGGACTGGCTCTGGGTTCTTGGCTTCCTGAATCCCAAATTCAGAGAGTTCCATCACCAAGAAAGTGAGGTGAGGTCACTTTCTTCAGGAACTGAATGAGGTCACAGCCTTGTCCACCACTTTGTCCTAAATGGTGTTTTCTAGGGTCCCATGAGATGGGACCTACTTTCTGTGACACTTTCACAGGTTAGAATAGAATACAAACTATAGGCACCTGGGAACAACTCTCCACAGAGGCCTGGTTTGGTCCATCTTCTCTATATTAAGAAGAGAGAGGCTGATTCAGACACACCCTTCATCCTGACCTGGTTGTTTGCCATGTAAGATGACTTTTGCTCTCTCAGGTCCTTTGTAACTGCCTACATCTTCTCTAGGGATTATTTCTGCATGGACATTAGAGGTTCTCAGCAGGTGGAAGATCCCCTAACTTCTGTTATTGTAAGATCAACTGTGTCCCTGCTCTTCTGTAAAGTGATATTGAGGGAAGAGTGTATGGTTAGGGTTAATAGGATGTTCGATTTGGGTTAGGAATCATTCTGCTGGATGAATAATGGCATTGGGAGCCTGCGATATTTATAAGAATATAGACGTGAAATATAAGTATGGAAACAGAAATCTAGGAAAGATTTGAAGCCCAGAAGGGCATTGGGCCCTTGATTGGGATACTTAGCTTGAATTATGTTCTGCACCATGGTCTCAGATAAATTGATATACAATGGCATAGGACCCTGTACCTTGGATGATTGAATGTAGAAGAGAACATCCAGTCAAAAAGGGATACTCCGTATGATTAGGAAGATAGACAGTAGGTTATGGAAGAAGAGTGAGTCCAGGAGTTGGACCAAATGTTCTTTAGCAAAAGGGTTTCGGTTAGACAGTCAATGTAAATGTCAGCACATGTGAAGAGTCAGTCACAATGATGAACTGGGGAAAATATGTAGGAAAGCAGATATCAATAGAGACATTAGAAAATCAGGCAAAGTATAAAGTGAGTGATTGGATTAGACATTTCAACTGGCTTGAGGTTGAATATATAATCTTAGGAAAAAACAAATATGTAGTCACTAATAGGATTGACATTTGAGACAATTAGGCAACATGGACATGGATATTTTCAGTAATCCATGCTCACTTTCCATTTAGGATTTGGTACAATCATTAGTGTGACCTTTGAATTTTGTGTTGAGAATATTACTGTGATAAAATGTATATGTAGATCAGAAGACATGAGTATTTCTTCCACCATTTCTGGGAGAAATATTTTGAAGATGTATAAATTAGTATTGGGGGTACAAATAGGTGTACACTGTATCTGTGAATTTAGAGATAATGCATGAATAGACCATACTGTTAATAAATAATATAAATGGTTCCAACATTAAATAATGGATTGAATTGATATCTGAAAATATACAGGAAACCTTATATTGATATACATACATTCATTCCAAACAGTTATACATCTAATGGTAATAATAGGATTATGGTTTATTATGAAGAGTGTTTGAGTTTTGCTTCAAATTGATTATGGAAATAGAAAATAATGTGTTTGGAAAGAAGTCTCATGAAAAGACCAGTAAAAAAAAATGGAGGAATACATGTGTTCTAAAGTAGGAAGTGATTGAGAGTGAAACAAATGCCTATAAATTCATGAACTTGTGGAAGAAATATATATCCTATTATGTGCATAATCTGAAGAAATAATTATGTACCATTGTTGAATAAAAATGAACGTCAAAAAACACATCATTTCCCATAGGAATATACTTGCATTGATGTTAAACTGGGTCAATTACTGTAGAAATATTAGGATTTGTAAGCACCATTCAATGAAGTTAGTTTTCAGTACTAGGAAACAAATATGTATTTCAGGTGGATGAATATTTTTGAGAATAATCTTGTGATAAGTTGAATATTAATCCACATACATGAACATGAATGAATTTACAGAGTGCATATAAGACATATATATTTCATATTTTGAAACATCTGAAGGGTGTAAAAAAAAAAAATATATATATATATATATATATATATATATATATATATATATATATATATACACACACACACGCACACAACACACACAGAGAGACATTAAATAGTAGCAATATATATGCCAATCGAAATTCATCATGAAAAATATATCATCCACTGATGCAAAAATATCTATTTTACTGAACATCGATTTATGTATAATGTTGTTCAAGTAGGAAGCTCACCCATAGGTTGAATTTTCAGTTCCAAAAGCGTTTAGGAGGAGTGATCTCTTCTCACAATTTGTATCTGCCAAGTCAACCACCTCAAAACAATGTACGTGTGATACCAGGTAGGATTCTATACATGCATATAAAAACACACGTGCAAATAGGCTACAGAAAAGGGAGACAGGAATTCACATATTTGTTAACTTTAAAAACACATGGAGAACTATTTTATTTAAAAATTGACTAGATTTATAACACCTACCCTTTATAATGCAAAAGGCAAGTCCAACTATACACCATGCCTCCTCTGAACTGCTTGTATTTCTATTCTGTTTGGGTTATTTTTCTCCATCATATTAGGATTAGTAGTCAGAGAATTGTAGGGTATGGGTTATTGTCAGGTGTCCCGGCCGGCAGTACACATCATCGTGGGCGGCGAACCTATTTGGGGAGGAATGAAGGGACAAGAGACACGTGAGATGACAGCAAGACAGGAGTTCTGATTAAGCTGCAAACTTTTATTGTTCACACAGAGGTATTTATATGCTGGGGATGGGAAAGCTCTCTTACTGGAAATTGCTGGATGTCTTCACAAGGTGAGATAACCTCAGGATGTTTCAGGAAGACAGATGGCCGCAGGATGTCTCAGGGAGATAGATGGCTGCAAGATGTCTCCCAGGCCGGATATCTCCCAGGGGGCTCTTTCATGTAAGTGTCAGGGTATTCTTTGAAGGAGAACTTCCTTTTAGCCCCTGACCTCTCCCATTTTCTTGTATAAAATATTTGACCATACATTACTGCCCATGTTTTTAGGGGGTGATAGAGGCTCTGTTACTCTAGGAGGCCTTAGAATATCTCCTGATCCGAGCGAGCATCTTCACTAGGAGACTTCGTGGTGGCTTTGGCATGTTTTTGGACGAGACGACTTTGAGGCAAAATATGCCAACCACCATGCACCAGAGCGTGTCACTCAGAGGTCTTGGGTTTTGTGGTCCATGTATCCATCCTCCTGCAGTCCTTCCTGCACCCTCCGTTATTATGGCCTAACGTCATCACTCCATGGGTGCGTCCTTCCCCAAACAGAGGGGCCCATGGAGGAGCGAATCCTTATGGCAAGGGCAGAAGATGGTTGGTGAGAGCTTTTACTCATACTTTTATATAAGAAAGAGAGATCTGTGGGGATGTAAATTTAAGAAATAAGCCTATGAGAAGGGTAGAACATCCTTTTAAATGTTGGCAGTGCGGTCTTCCATTTCCAGATGATGATAGTGGACCTCTATGGGCTTAGAGGCCAAAATATTAATCTGTTCTTT
The DNA here is from genome assembly GCF_048772815.1 of Callospermophilus lateralis. Classification (NCBI taxonomy): domain Eukaryota; kingdom Metazoa; phylum Chordata; class Mammalia; order Rodentia; family Sciuridae; genus Callospermophilus; species Callospermophilus lateralis. Next base: position 89,110 of record NW_027514757.1, on the reverse strand, counting down.
AATAAATTTTACCAGCTTGTTTATAATGCAAGGTCCTATGGACACCATTAAAAGTAAACCCAACAAAGGGCCTAATAGGGGAAGAAGGTAGGGTAGAAATCCATTAAGCCCAATCCAGAGGGGATTTTCAAAAAGTTCCCTTCAACTCTTTTCTAGATCTTCTTGAAGATGCTTAATTTTAGTGCATACTATTCCTGACTTATTGGCATTAAAGCAGCATCGTTTCCCTAAGGCCAAGCAAATAACTCTCTGGCTAGCTGTCAGCAAATCTAAGCCTCGACTGTTTTGAAGGAACACTTCTGCCAAGGAGACTATTTGGTCCTGCAAATCTTTAATGGTTCCTGATAGAGTTTGTACATCATTTATAAGTTGTTGAGACAGGCGATGGTAAGAGTGTATAGCCGTGCCTAAGCCAGCTGTACCTGTGTCCACAGCAGCTGTTATTCCAAAGCTGGCAAGGAGTGGTAATCTCTGTATTGCCCACCTTTGTCTTTTGCCTAAGGTTTCTAGGCTACGAATGGGTAGAGGTTCGTCTCCTGGGACAATAGTTATATCAGGGAGTAATAAGGCAAGAACACAGCCACTGGGCCAATTCGCTGGAAGCCTGGTGAAGGCAAAGATTCATCCACACATAAAAACTGTGCCATTGGGGGAACAAAGAGATGGGGTGGGTGAGGAATAATTTTTTACTGTTGATCAATTTCCAAGGGAAGTAACTCCAACATCAATATCATAGGTATTATTCTGCATCGCGCCTAAAAGACAAAATGTAAAAGTGCCTATAGGCTGTACTATAAAAGAAAATCCGGGTTGGCATGTATTATCATTGTCCATGATAGAATTAATAGGAACTGCCATAAGCATGACTGCCCCTGTTGTCATGCAGAGCCAGCATTCACCAGCAAGGGTGGGGTTGGATTTATTAAGCAAATAGAAGGTAGTTTCCAAAATATCTAATGTATTGGTATCTAAACATGGGAGCTGGGATTTAGGCTACATTAAGGGATGATATGTGAGCTCAGGGATTTGGGGTTGCAAAAGTTTGATTATCTGAGGATGCTTGACAGCATCAGTGGGTCCTCCACTATCAGAGACCCCTGAATGGGCCTTAATGGGCCTGAAGGAAGGTTTACCAACAGTGCCTTGGCACCCGTTGACTGTAGCTTGTTGTATTTGTGTTCTTCTCCCCGGTCAAAGAGAACGGGGGTATAATGAATAGTGGTCCCCCCTGCTGCACGAGTTTTAGTTACGGAGGCTTCAAAAAATTATTCTCCCTGCTTGTTAACACAAATTGAGGCTGACGCATAACAAGAGACATGCATTGCCTGGATATGTGTACAAGTTGCAGAACAATTTTGGAGTGCTTTACTTGAACTAGGGGGAATAATCTTTGGCTTGCTAACACATCCCATTTAGGCTGATGAACTCCTCCGAGTTTATGGTCAACCTCGGCACGGAGGTAAGCGACCTTAGTCATGCAGTAAGCAGTCTGGGTCCAACTAGTGGAAGCCTGAGTCTAAGATCCTCCCTTGCATTTGCAGGGGGGGCCAAAAAGGTACTCCATGATGTTGGAAGGTGGAAGGCCATGGCCTCCGTGTACAAACCTGTTTAGCAGAAACACCTTAAGCAGGATCCTCACACAGATTATTGGCTGCATCAAAAAAAAGGAAAATTTGTCCTCAGGGGGAGACCCTCTGTCCTTGGGTTGAGGTAAGTCATTAACCTGTTTAACCAGGCGTTTTGGTAACCATCTTGGGGATGCTTGCTCTTGGTCCAAAACACAAGCTGAGCCTCATCCCCAGATGAGGACAGGATCTGGGCCTTTCCATTTATTTTTAAGGGTAAGAAAATTAAGAGCACAAAATGCATGGTTAAGGTGATCCCTGGGATTGGTAAATACAAGGGCGGAAGCCTTAAGGCGGGTTACCCAAGTCTTAAAGGTAAGGTGTGCACCTTCCACAATGCCTTGACCCTGAGGGTTGTATGAATTTCTAGTAGTATGACAAATTTGCAAGGTAGCACAAAACTGTTTAAACTTGTCACTGATATAAGCAGGAGAATTATCTGTTTTAATATGTATTGGTTTACCCATTATGGAAAATGCTGAAACAAGATGAGAAAGGACATCTTTGATAGCCTCTCCAGAATGTGGTGATGCAAAAATAAAGCCACTGAAGGTATCTATAGAAACGTGTATATATTTGTTTTTTCCAAATTCAGGAAAATGAGTAACATCCATTTGCCAAACCTGATTGGGCAGTAATCCTCGGAGGTTAACTCCCAAGTGTTGAATGGGGAGGGAGACTGCACAACCAGGGCATGCTTTTACTATCTCTCATGCCTGTTGCCTGGTAATTTCACAAAGTAATCAAAGCTCTGGGAATTTAGATGGTGAAGATTGTGTAACTCCGAGGCCTTTTGAATGGAGCCAACAAAAATTGGAAAGATGGAACGAGTTGCTGCATCAGCTTGGGCATTACCTTGTGTTAGAGGCCTGGGAAGATAAGAGTGTGCCCTGATGTGTCCTAAGAAAAATGGGTGTTGTCTGGTCTGAATTAGCTGCTAAAGCTGGTGAAACAGAAAAGCCGCATTGGAAGAAGCCTTAATGGCGGGTGAAATCTCCAGCAGGGGCACAGAATGAGCAATGTAGGCACTGTCTGTATAAATATTAACAGGATTATCAAAAAATGTTATAAAAACTTGTGTTATGGCAAAAAATTCCACAAGCTGTGCTTACTGATAGACAGTATCAAAGGTGGTAGGCTGGTTATTGACAACAAGGACTGCATGGCGAGTACTGGAATTGTCTGTAAAGACAGTAAGGGCTTGAGGAATGGGAGCCTCTTGAGTAATTTTGGGAAAAATAAATGGATGTAATTGGGCAAAATGTAAAAGGGGTCATTGGGGAGGTGGTTATCAATTGTTCCCAAAAAACCAGATAGGGCAATACCCCATTCATCTCCTGTCTGTTGTAAAAATTGGATTTGGTTCTTAGTATATGGAATTAAAATATTATCAAGGTCTTTGCCAAAATGTTGTCGAGAAAGCAAGGGACATTTTATAGTGATAGAAGCTACCTAAGCAGGATTAACAGTAATAAACTTGGAGGATGTGGTGGGTAAATGGACCAAAAGCAAGGGTCAGCCTTTATTTTTAAACTGTGGATCTCGCTGCCAAAATATTCCTGTGGGTGTATCAGGAGTGTGTAAAATAACCAGAACCAGAGGAAGGTTATAAGAAGTTTGTGTAACAAACTGTTGGGCAATGGCTTCTGTGACTTGATTTAATGAGTATCATGCCTCAGGAGTAAGCTTTTGAGGGGAAGAAGGGTGGGAAACACCTCTCAAAATATCTTTAAAGGGCAACAGTAGACAAATGGGTAATTTTAAATATGGTCTTAGCCATTGAATATCCCCCAGTTTTTTTTTTTTTTTTTTTTTGAAAATCATTAAGGGTGTGAAGATGGTCCACAAGTAGTTTTATTTTAGGAATTTGGATCTGATTATCTTGAAGTTTAAGGCCCAAATAGGTATAAGGGTCCTGTGTTTGAAACTTATCAGGAGCTATCTGTAGTCCCAAGATTGTGAGTGTTTTGCAAAGGTCCAGGTAACAATTATTAAGGTCATGGGTATTAGGTGCAGCAATTAACAAATCATCCATATAATGTAAAATATAAATTTGTGGCCATCACTCTCTCACAGGGTCTACTGCTTGAGCAATGTATGTTTGGCAAAGACTAGGGCTGTTGTCCATACCTTGGGGAAGAAATTTCCACTGAATGCTCTGCATAGGGCCCTGAAAATTAATGCGAGGGAGACTAAAGGCAAAATATGGTCTATCCTCAGGATGTAAAGGAATGGTTAAAAAGCAATCTTTTAAGTCAACAACCATTTTACAATAGTTTTTGGGAATAGCCACTGGTGTGGGAATGCCTGGCTATAGTGCTCCCATCAGGCACGTAACATTATTAATGGCACGCCAATCTTGTAAATGGTGTCACTTGCCTGATTTTTTCATGGTAACAAAAATAGGAGTATTCCATGGTGAGGTTGAGGGCTCTACATGGCTGGCTTTCAGCTGTTCCTGCACTAACATGGAGGAAGCCTCCAATTTTTCTTACATAAGAGGCCACTGATCCACCCACACAGGAGTATGAGACTCCCAAATAATTTTATCTGCATGGGGTATAGGAGGGTCAGGGACCAACACTAAAAATCCGAATACCCAAGCCCATATGTATTTGTTTTCTGTATGCGTTGTATAGGCTCAACCAGTCCTTGTCTCAGTTTCACAAAGCTTGTACCAGGGACAAAATTTATACGAAGCATTTGATGAATCACCATGGAATTGGGACTGCCAAGAATAACTTCCATTTGACTCAAAATATCTCTGCCCCATAGGTTAACAGGGAGGTCAGGAACAACGAAAGGAGTGACAATTCCCTTATTACCCTCTTTCTTAGTCCAGCTAAGAGCCCTAGAGATAACCAGAAAATTTTATGACTGTCCTATCCCTTTAAGGTCAGTCAAGGATGGGGTGAGGGGCCAAACTGATGGCCAGTATTTTTGAAAAATAATTGTGGCATCAGCTCCAGAATCCAGAATTCCTTGGAATTTCTTTTCTTCAATAAGTAAGGTAAGGGTGGGTCTATTGTGAGAAATGTGCTGAACCCATTACACATCAGAGGAGCCCAAGGAGGCAGTCCCCCACGGTAGGGTTTGGGTGGTGGAAGTGCCTTCTGAATCTAAGGGAAGGAGTATTAATTGTGCAAGTCTTGTTCCTGCAGGGATAGCCACAACTCCATTAATAGCTGTGGCCATTATTTTTATTTCTCCAGTGAAATAATTATCATTAATGCCAGGGAAGACCTGAAGACCTTGAAAGGTAGTAGAGGCTCTTCCAAGAATAAGGGCACATATATGAGATGGAAGGTTACCCATAATTCCAGTGGGTATTATCTGGGGCCCTTTCATTGAGTCTAATATTGTATCAGTGGCGGTACAGAGGTCCAATCCTGCGCTGCCTAGGGTGGCTCGTTGGAGGAATGCAATTGTGGAGAAGGATTTTGTGGTAGGTTGGGAATTTAGGAGGGGACAAACCTTATTGCCCCTGGGTTTGTCCTGGGGGAGGTAGGGGCCAGGGACTGGCCCCACAGGGAGTTTCCCGAGAAGCAGGAAGAAGTAGGCTGTCCCAGGGCATTTTTCTTAGATCTACACTCACTGGCCCAGTGATGACCTTTACCACATGTAGGGCAAAGGGTGGCTGGGGACGGTTTAGTTCCACTTTGAGGAGACGCTACCACTAGGCTTTGTTTGCCTGTTGGACACTCGAGTGAAACATGGCCAGGTGGTTTACAAGTAAAGCAAATGTGTGAGCCAGGATTTAGAAAGGCCTTGGTAAAGGCTGCACCTATGGCTAGACCAATGGCATGGCCTGCACCCACCCCGGCACAATGTCTAATAAAGTCAGAAATTTGCCCTTTATCCTTATGTGGTCAAAGAACATCCTGACATGCTGTGTTGGCGTTTTCAAATGCAAGATGTTTTACAAAGGTGCTTTCGCTTTCGCTAGGTCCGAGCAAGTATTCCGCGGTTACGTTAAGCCGGGCAACAAAATCACTATAAGGCTCGTGGGGCCCTTGTCGAATTTTTGCCAGGGAGTGGTAGCTGAGCCCTTTTGAGGGAGTCGTCTCCAGGCATGTAAGCCAGCCATCTGAATCTGTGCCAAAAATCCAGCAGGGAAACGTGTCTGTTAGGGTTTGTGTCAAAAGGCGCATTGACCACTAGCTTAACATAAGTCCAGTATTTAGAGGAGGCCTTAGTTAATTTTTTTTGATCAGTTGACCGACAGTGCTCTTTGAAATCTGCATTCCACAACAGGAAGACTCTGGCACTGAGGGTAGCTCGGGCTAAAATTTTCCAATCATTGGGAGTAAGCCATTGTGCACTGTGGCTTTCTAATATAATCAACGTGTAGGGTGCAGTGGGGCCATAGTGAGCATAAGCCTTTTTAATTTTTTCAAGAAAATGCAGGCTTAATTTTTTGTAGACACTCTGGGTTCCTTCCTCCCTACGCGTGAACTCCTCATCCTCTGAGTCCTGATCTTCCTCTTGCCATTCCCCCGATTTGTCCCCTTGATACGTTTCCCCTGCTTCCTCCTATTGATCCTCATCTAAGTCTTTGTCCTCACCCTGGGCGGGCTTATCTATCTGACTGAGGGTGACTGGAAAGGAAAGAACAGGCCGAGGAAGGAGCTTAGCCTTTGTATTGGACCACTGTGGGCCAGCTCTGTTGACTCCATGCCTAAGGCTAATGAGCAGAGCTCAGAGTCATGGGATCTTAATTCTTTTAAAGGTTGGATCTGTTCCCGTCTATGTTGGAGAGACTCTCAAAAAGGGAGCCAGGTTAGGCAAGGGAAGTGGGAAAAAAATATCTGGGGGAGCAGTTGGCCTCTGAAGGGCTGGAGCACAAAGGCAGGAGGGATATATGAGGGAGGTGGAAGTGTAAGTCCTATTGGCTGTGGCAGGGTCCTGAGAGGTGCTGGGTATTCTGAATGTTAGCAAGCTGCTTCCTTCTCCAAGGTAGCCTTCTCCCCAGGGGTCAATGTGTCTCTGGGATTTAAAACTGGATAAAGGCGGTTGGTAACCCTGGAAGCCTTATTCATTAGTGTGGGTTTTTTGAGGGGGACCAGGAAGGTTCCCAGGGTCCTGGGGAGACTGAGAAGTGTCTTTGTCTCTACTATCTGAAGGGCATGCCGAGGGGGGGATGAGAGGTATTTGCATAGCCTCTTCCCCAATCCTGACATGTTTTAAGGTACCATTGTCAAAGGGTGAACTATTAAGACTTTTATTAATTAACTTCCAGTATGAAAATGTGGGAACAGGTCCCTTTTCTGTGCAAAAGGATTCATAATAATCTTTTAAACAGTCTCCTACTCTAAGCCATTATTTACCATCAATGGTCCCTTCAAGGGGAAACCATGGACAGAATTCTCCTGTGTATGAAAAGAATAATTTTAAGTTCTTTTTCTTAACACGCAACCACCATTTCTTCAGGGACTCCTTGAGGCTTGAAAAAAATGATCGCAAGCTCCGCTTGGCCAAGTCTTTGCAGAGGATGGCATTCCCCCTCAGTCAAAGGCTCGAGCCCCAGTAGGAGGGTGCCAGATGTCCCGGCCGACAGAACACATCGACGTGGGCGGCGAACCTAGGTGGGGAGGAATGATGGGACAAGAGACACAAGAGATGACAGCAAGATAGGAGTTCTGACCAAGCTGCAAACTTTTATTTTTCACACAGGCGTATTTATATGCTGGGAATGGGAAAGCTCTCTTATCGGCAGCTGCTGGATGTCTTCAGAAGGTGACATAAAGTGAGGATGTTTCAGGAAGACAGATGGCCGCAGGATTTCTCAGGGAGTTAGATGGCTACAGGATGTCTCTTAGGCAGGATGTCTTCCAGGGGGCTGTTTCTTGTAAGTGTCAGGCTATTCTTTGAAGGAGAACTTCCTTCTAGCCCCGAACAGTCAGGGACTGAGTATTTGGAATGGAAAATTGGAAAATGATTCCAATGTGTATGCAAATATGTTCTACACAAAAATCTTCTCACTCTGATTCAGAACAATGCCTTGACATTACCTTGGCCCGAATTGAGACACACTTAGAGGAGAAGAGTTAAAAAATCTGTGAATACATATCTGGAATTGAAAATGCTCAGGTGTTCACAACCTTGGAAGTGGTAGAGGAGTTTCCAAAAGTAAGGAAGAGGGTAAAAACTCCACAAACATGGAGCTCTGCCGGCCTAAAGACTTCTGGAGAAACAACCTCTGAGGTTTGGCACTTGAAATGCATCTTGATGTTAGGAGTTTTAGCTTTCTTTCTAGTGAGACCATCAAAGCTCGGTCTGCATCTATGTGATCTGGAGGACATGGTTTCTTATTTTCCAATGAACATGAGGCAGCAGTGCTGAATTCTCTCTTTGTAGGTAAACTGTTTCCACTGGGGTATAAGTGTCTCTCCGTGTGTACTGTGAAGCCATTTGGTCATCATCCAATTTTCATGGGGTTTCTTGATGCTGCACTGAGAATTTGGTATTTGCTTCACGAAATACAAGGAGTTCAACTGGGACACAGTACTGGTGAGAGTTCTGTCACGTGTGGTGGATCAGGGTCTGCAGGAGAATGCACCAACCAGGCTTCTATCCTACATAGCTTTCCCCATTGACCATAGCAACATGAATCTGAACATTGCCCTGAAACCTCTCATATAACAAGATGCCTTTACATACAAGGTTCTGCTTGCTGCACCATGTCACTCACAAGCCATTTGTAAGACAATGGCAGATCCACATGACCCCACCACAGATGTATTATCACTCACCTGCACACCACCGCTCTATGCCCATTACTCAGCAGGCTCCAACTTACTGGCATCTCTGTTCTACACCATTTTCATGAATCCCAGTCAATCAAGGCACTGTCTGGTACACACATGATCAGCAACAGGACATCCAAAGTTTCTCCAGTACCACTTGGTCATGGGAATTTCAAAAATGTCATGGTATTATTCTAGCCATTTTTCAAGGATGAAGTTGGAGGCACTGTGGGTTTCAATTTATTCAGGAACCATTAAATGGTGAGGAAGCTCATTTCAATGAAAGCTCTAAAGAACCCTCACAGGCAAGACTTCCCAAAGAGTGGCCAAAAGTTCACATGAAGCCAGGAACATTGAGGTCTACAAGGTGAGTTCCATGTGTGTTTTGACTCTCAACTATTGCTGCCAAGTCTTTCAGAAGCCGCAGTTCATTCATAAATTAGGCAGGATGAATGCTGGGAAGCTTTCTTCTAGACAGGATGCATCCATTAATGCATTCTATTTTTTAATGTCTACAACCATGGACACAGTGGGATACTAGACATAGAAACACTCGCCTTGTCAAACGACTTACAAGAAACAGTCCACTTTAAACCAAATAAACCGCCTTCCGCCTTTCCTACCTATTCTCAGAACACTAGACAAAATCACCAACTCACACCCACACCTACAAAGGCACCTCCTTCCCCCAAGTAGGTCTGTATTATCCAGAGTGTCCTCTGGCTGGTGGGCCATACTATATTCCCCCAAAATGGCTTGTCCTGTCTCAGATCTTGTTTCCTTGGCCAACGCTGTGAAGTTGTCAGGAGCCAGTGGTGAGCCAATACGTGCTTTCTGAGAAAAGGCCCCTCTTCAAAGCTCTCCTGGCATTTGGCCATTCTCACATCAGTAGGTACCAAGAAAGACTGACTCTGTCCTTGGTAAAACCAAACAAGTTTGCCCGCTGGGACTGGGACCAGGACAGATTCTGGGTGCCTGGATTCCTGGATCCCAAGTTGAGAGAGTTCCATCTCCAATGAAGAGAGGTAAGTCACTTCCTTCCAGAACTGAATGAGGTCACTGCCTGGCAACCACTTTGTCCTAACAGTTTCTTCCAAGGATCCCATGAGATGGAGGCTGCCCCTACTTCCTGTTATATTTTCACAAGTTAGAATGGTATATGAACCATAGGCACCTGGGAACAGCTCTCCACCCAGTTTGGTTTTGTCCTTCTTCCATACATTAAGAAGAGCGAGCCTGATTCAGAATAATTCTTAAATCCTGACCGGGTTGTATGCGATGGAAGATGACTTTCGCTCTCTCAGGTCCTTCATTGCTGCCCATGTCTTCTCCAGGGATCATTTCTTTATGTACCTTTGATGTTCTCAGTTGGTGGAAGATCCCCTACATTCCTGTGTTGTAAGACCAACAGTGTCCCTGCTCTTCTGTTAAGTTAAATTGAGGAAAGAGTGTATAGTTAGGGTTAATAACAGGTTCGATTTGGGTTAGAAATCATTCTGAGAGATGAATAATGGCATTGGGAACCTGTGATATTTCCAATAATATAGAGGTGAAATAAAAGTATGAAAACAGAAATCTAGGTAAGATTTGAAGCCCAGAAGGGCATTGGCCTTTTCATTGGGATACTTAGCTTTGAATTATGTTCTGTACAGATGTCTCAGATAAATCGATACACAATGGCATAGGACTTTGTACCTTGGAGGATAGAATGTTGAAGAGAACATCCAGGCAAAAGGGATAGTCGGTAGGATTAGGAAGATAGTTGGTAGCGTTTAGAAAGAGGAGTGAGTATAGGATTTGGACCAAAAGATTTTAGCAATAGTGTTTCATGTATAGCGTGAATGTAAATGTCAGCAGATGTGAAGAGTCAGTCATGATTATGAACTGGAGAAAATAAGTAGGAAAGCAGATATCAATAGAGACATTACAAAATCAGGCAAAGTATAAAGTGACTGATAGCATTAGACATATTCAACAGGCTTGAGGTTGAACACATAACCTTAGGAAGAAACAAATATGTACTCACCAATAGGTTTGACATTTGAGAGCATTAGGCAACCTGGACATGGATGTATTTAGTAATCCATGCTCACATTCCATTTAGGGTTTGGTACAATCATAAGTGAAATATTTGCCTTTGGTGTCCACAATATTACTGTAATAAAATGTATTTGTGGATCAGGAGACATGAGTTTTTTATCCACCATTTCTGGGAACAATATTTTGAAGACGTATAAATTAGTATTGGGAGTACAAATAGGTGTACCTGTGTCTATGAATTTAGAGATAATGTATGAATAGACTATACTGTGATAAGACAAAGATGTTTTATCACACACCTGCCCACCAGTGCTCTAGGCCCACTACTCAGCAGACTCCAACTTACTAACATCTCTGTTCTACACCATTTGCATGAAACCCAGTCAATCAAGGCACTGTCTGGTATACTCATTATCTGCAACATGACAACCAAAGGTACTACAGTGACACCTTGTCATGGAATTTTCAAAAATTTAATGGTATTTATCTAGCCATTTTTCCAGGATGAAGTTGGAAGCACTGTGGGTTTTAATTCATTCAGGAATCATTAAATGGTGAGGAAGCTCATTTCAAAGAAAGTTCTGGAAAACACTCACAGGCAAGGCTTCCCAAAGAGTGGACAAAAGGTCACATGAATCCAGGCCCATTGATGTCTACAATGTGAAGACCATGTGTGTTTTGACTCTCAACTATGGCTACCAAGTCTTTCAGAATAAAATAATGTGATATCCTGCCTGAGATTCCCATTGTTCTGTGGAAAGCCACCCTGGGCCTAGATCTCAGTTTCCAAGTGCGACTCTCATGTGTTGCCTCCTAAAATCCCAACGCAATTCATGGCAATACTTCTATGAGGTCAGTTTGAGGACTCAGTCTCTAATTGGAATCACACCAGAGTTCAAGCCCGGTTGGACCCAGTCATCTCTTCCAACTGCCACACAAATGACCACAATTAAAACCAAAATACTCCCCCATGACCCTCATCTTCGTCCATATAGACACTCATCATAACATCTGGTTGGAGGTTTCCATGAGGGGCGCAGCCCAAGACAGTGTCTAATATAAGCTACCTTGCCCTTCATTTGCCTAAAGTCAAGTTTACCTCAAGACCCTTCCTGTGAACCAGGAGTGATCCAAGAGTCCTGCCATTAATACTGCTCTCCTTCTCAAATTTAGGCCTACTGACAGTCTGATATAGATTCTTTATGTGAATTGGAGTCATTAAAAACGCAAGCACCTATGGACTAGCCTCTGCAGTGCTTTGAAAAACTCATTTGACCCAAAGGATCCCTATTCTCACTTGATGGACGTCAGGAACCTTACAGAAAAAGGCAACAGACTTCATCTACAATGACAGCTCTTTTGGCCATTTTGGTTTTGTATGCACACATGGGATCTTTCTTTAGATCCATCAGGTGCTGAGAATCTAAGTCACAGCCTCACAAAGGGAATAGTTTTGATTCAGACACATCACTTTTCAAAGCAATGAAGCAAAGAGCCACAGGTGATGCCCATTCATTTACATCTGAAAACTGTTTCCTTCAGGCTTCACAAAGGGGTGACCTGAGGCAAAGACCTTCTTGACATTCATGGCAACAGAACAATACGTAAGCAAAAGGTCCAAAGCAGGGTTTCTCCCCTGAGGCTGTACTGGTCACACTGATACCTGAGTTTTCTGAGTTTCTCACCATTTGGTTCAACTATCCAGTAAATGACCATGTCACAGAGCTTGGAGGTGGTACATATTTTGGACAAAAAACCATGAGCCTGTTCTGGAGATTGGCCAGAATTTAGGAAGAAAACAGGAACTTAGGAAGATAGCAGGTGTAGCTGATTGATAAGGCAAGCTGCAGTCCATTCATAAATAGTGCAGGATGAATGCTGGGAAGATTTCCACTAGAAGGCACACATCCATTGATGCATTCTCTTTTCTAATGTCTACAACCACGGACCCAGTGGGATACACAGACATAGAAACACTCTCCTTCTCAGATGACTAACTAGAAACAGTTCACTCCAAACCAAACAAACGACATTTCCTACCTTTTCTCAGAACATGAGACAAAACCGCAAACCCACACCCACACCCACAAAGGCACCTCCTTCCCTCAAGTAGGTCTGTGACTATGTGGAGGGTCCTCTCACTGGTGGGCCACAAAATTTCCCCCGAGATGATGTACCCTGTCTCAGATCTGGTCTCCTTGGCCAACTCTGTGAAATTGCAGGAGCCAGCCATGAACCACTACCTGCTTTCTCAGGAAAGGCCACTCTTCAGAGGTCTTCTGGCATTTGGCCATCCTCACATCAGTAGGTACCAAGAAAGACTCACTCTGTCCTTGGTAAATCCAAACAAGTGAGACCACTGGGACTGGGACTGCGACTGGCTCTGAGTGCCTGTATTCCTGGATTCCAAGTTCAGAGAGTTCCATCGCCAAGGAAGTGAGGTGAGGTCACTTCCTTCAGGAACTGAATGAGGTCACTGCCTTGGCAACCACTTTGTCCTAACAGTTACTTCTAAGAGTCCCATGAGATGGAGGCTGCCCCTACTTCCTGTGACACTTTCACAAGTTAGAATGGTATATCCACCATAGGCACCTGGGAACAGCTCTCCACACAGGCCTGTTTTGGTCCATCTTCTCTACATTAAGAAGAGAATGGCTGATTCAGAGACATCCCTTCATCCTGACCAGGTTGTTTGCCATGGAAGTTGAATTTTCTCTCTCAGGTCCTTCATAGCTGCCTACATCTCCTCCATGGATCATTTCTGCATGGACCTTTGAGGTTCTCAGGGGGTGGAAGATCCCCTACTTTCCTGTATTGTAAGACCAACTCTGTTTGTGCTCTTCTGTAAAGTTTGATTGAGGGAACAGTGTATGGTTAGGGTTAATAACATGTTCGATTTGGGTTAGGAATCATTCTGCTGGATGAATAATGGTATTGGGAACCTGTGATATGTATAAGAATATATAGGTGAAATATATGTAAGAAAACAGAAATCTAAGTAAGATTTGAATCCCATCAGAGCATTGGGCCCTTGATTGGAATATTTATCATTGAATTATATTCTGCACAGATGTCTCAGATAAATTGATATACAATGGCATAGGACCTTGCACCTTGGAAGATTGAATGTGGATGAGAACATCCAGTTAAAAATGTATAGTCGGTAGTGAATGGGCCCTTAATTGGGATACTTAGTGTTGCATGATGTTCTGCACAATTGTCTCAAATATATCTATACACAATGGCATAGGACCTTGTACCTTGGATGATTGAATGTAGAAGACAACATCCAGTCAAAAAGGGATAGTCAGTACGATTAGGAAGATACTCAGTAGGTTTAGGAAGAAGAATGAGTGTATGATTTGGAACAAAAGTTCTTCAGCAATAGGGTTTCGTTTAGAGAGACAATGTAAATGTCAGCACATGTGATTAGTCAGTCACAAAAATGAACTGGGGAAAATGTGTGGGAAAGCAGGTATCAACAGTGACATTACAAAATCAGATAATTATAGAATGAGTGATAGGATTAGACATTTTCAACAGTGTTGAGGTTGAATATATAATCGTAGGAAGAAACAAATATGTAGTCACCAATAAGATTGACATTTGAGAGCATTAGGCAACCTGGACATCGATGTTTTTAGTTATCCATGTTCACTTTCCTATTAGGCTTTGGTACAATCATAAGTGTGACCTTTGCATTTTGTGTCGAGAATATTACTGTGAGAAAATATACATGTAGATCAGGTGACATGAGTATTTTTTCGACCATTTCTGTGAACAATATTTTGAAGCCCTATACATTAGTATTAGGGGTAAAAAGAGGTGTACCTTGTGTCTATGAATATAGAGATAATTCATGAATGGAACATACTGTGAATAAATAATATAACTGGTTCCACTTTAAATAATGGATTGAATTGATATCTGAAAATATATAAGAAATCTTATATTGCTATACAATCATTCATTCCAACCAGTTATACATCTAATGGTAATATTAGGATTACGGTTTATCATGAAGGGTGTTTGAGTTTTGCTTTATAAGAGACTATGAAAAACGAAAATAATGTGTTTGGAAAGAAGTCTTATGAAAGACCTGTCAAGAAACATGGATGAATACATGTGTTCTGAAGCAGGAAGTGATTGATAGTGAAGCAAATGCCTATATATTTGCTAGCTTGTGTATGAAATATATATCCTATGGTCTGCATAAACTGATGAAATAGTAAAGTACCAGTGTTAAAGAAAAATGATCCTCAAAATACATATCATGTCCCATAGGAATCTACTTGCATTGATGTTAACCTGGGTCAGTTACTTTAGAAATATTAGGGTTTGTATGCACCATTAATGAAGTTAGTTTTCAGTACTTGGAAACAAATATGTATTTCAGGTGGATGAATATTTCTGAGAATAATCTTGTGGAAAGTTGATTATAAATCCACATACATGAATATGAATGAATTTAAGGAGTGTATAATAAGACACATATTTTTCATATTTTAAAAAATCTGGAGAGTATATATATATATATATATACACACACCCACACAGGCACACACAATAAAATGTAGCAATATAGGAGATTCAACATGGCGGTGGGCATAGAGAGATCAAGTCTCTGACCTCTTCAGCTGTGCAGGTATATGGAGTCGTAAACTGTCTAAATGCTGTTTGCTCAGAATCACTAGTCAATGATGACGTGACGTGAATATAGGGAAAACAGTCTGGGCCCCTCAGAACACACACAGAGCATGGATCGGCTGCATTCAAGCTCAGGTTCGCCTGCTTCTCGTGACTCAGCACTAACAATCCCACTGAAATAACGGGTCAGCCCTTCTGTATTTACAGAGTTAAAAGCCAAGTGAGCCTTCATAGGCAGTGGTCAAGGATTGAAATGGGGCTTGGGAGAGACAGTCAGGACCCACCCGTTGCATTGGTCACTCGGCAAAGGGAACGAACGTTCACCATTTGCATGGCATACCACCATGCCAGAGAACTGACGTCACGGGTGGAGGAGATAACTTAATTGAAACCAGCATGACAGGTGTGTAATCCCCTAGCCATCTCTCTCCACACAGCGGGGAAACCTTAAGAGCCCCTCCCAGCTCTCCCGTAAGGGCCCCTCCCAGCTCTCCCGTGAGCATGATAGCCAGACCAAGGAAGACAGGAGTGTCGTGGGACTTGCAGCACAGAACCGCTGGCTAGCGCTCCCACCAGTGCTGACAACTGAGGTCTCTTGCACCAGCTACCGAGGGCATAGCTACCGGAGGGCAAGCAAATTCGCTGGGGGTTCTCAGCCCCAAGCTCTACAAACTTAGGGTCTGAGAGAGGCAAACAGGAAGAGTGGGCCGAGGCGTTCATGAAAACAGGGCTCCCAGGAGCAGCAGACCTGGCGTGTAGCCTGTATTGTGGTGAGTGTCACAGGTGAGTGGGGCCTGGCTTGAGGAAACAGAAGAGAAGGCCCTAGGCACTCAGGATTGGAGACTTGCCCAGTCTGGGAGGAAGAGCTGCTGCACAGTGATTGGTTCCCACCTATTGAGAGGAGAAGCTTGGCCCAGTGCGCACAGCTCCACCTACTGGAAGAGAAGTTAATTGAACTCTATGACTGCATGTATTATTATTTTTTTAAATTTTTATTTTTTTTCTTTCATTTCATTTTTTTGTTGTTCTTCTTTAACTTTTTTTAATGTTTCTAATTTTTCATTTTATTATTATTATTATTATTTTAAATTTTAATTTTCATTTTTTTATTATCATTTTTTTTAATTTTTTCTTTCTTTATTTATTTTCTATATTTTTCTTTGTCTTTTCAATTTTCTTATTCCCCCTTCTTTGATCTACCTGCCTACTCTCATTCTCTTTATTGACTTCTTCCCTTCCCTTCTAATATCTTTCCTCCCAAGCATCAAATAAATTTATAAGAGTAAGCAGTAAATCAGCAGTCAAACAGAAGAAGAAGTAACATGAGCAGCTTAAGAAAGCAAGAAAGAAAAGGAGTACAAACAATGAAGGACAGCCTAAATATTCAGGAGGACCTAGAGTCATGAGCAAAATGGTCATATAAAGAACTCAAGGAATACCTTAGACATATGGAATGGAACCTTAAAGAGGATACGAGACAGCAAATCCAAACAGTGAAAGAATACATTGAAAATGAATTACATAAACAGATAAAAAATGAAGTTAAGCATCTTTATCAGGAGATAGAGATTATAAAAAAAAATCAAACAATAATTCTAGAAATGAAGGAAGTGATAAACCAAATTAAAAACTCAATTAAGAGTATCACTAACAGAGTGGAGCAAGTAGAAGCTAGAACATCAGATAATGAAGACAAAATATATCATCTTGAAAAGGGTCTAGCCAACTCAGAAAGGCTCCTAAGAAATCATGAGAAAAATATCCAAGAGATATGGGATAACATAAAAAAAAACAAACTTATGAGTCATCTGGATAGAGGAAGGTACAGAGATTCAAACCAAGGGAATGAGTAACCTGCTGAATAAAATAATTACAGAAAACTTTCCAGAAATAAAAAAGGAAACGGATATACAAATTGGAGATGCATACAGGACATCGAGCACACAAAATCTCAGTAGAGCAATGGCAAGACACATTGTTATGAAGATATCCAATATACAGAACAAAGAGAAAATATTAAAAGGTACATGAGAAAGGAGGCAGATGACATTCTGGGGTAAACCAATAAGGTTAACAACAGATTTTTCATCAGAGACGCTGAAAGCGAAAAGATTATGGAACAACATATTTCAAATACTGAAAGACAATGGATGCCAAACAAGAATTCTATGTCCAGCAAAATTAAGCTTCAGGTATGACAACGAAATAAAAATATTTCATGATAAACAAAAGCTAAACAAATTTGTAGCCAGAAAAACAGCATTGCAAAGTGTCTTGAGCAAAACACTACACGAGGAAGAAATGAAAAACAACAACCAAAACCATCACTGAGAAGTGCCTCAGTAATGACAGAGGGTGGGGGAAAAGCTAATCATGAAGACTAACTAAATTAAAAAGTAAACATAAATAATCAAACATGGCTGGCAGTACAAACCATATATCAATGGCAACTCTAGACAATAATGGCTTTAACTCTCCAATAAAGTGACATAGGCTGGTACCTTGGATATAAAAAAAATAAATCCTACAATATGTTGCCTGCATGAGACACATCTCAATGGAAAAGACATACACGGGCTGAAGGTGAAATGTTGGAAAAAAAATATACCATGCACATGGTCCTCGTCAGCAACCAGGGGTGGCCATCCTCACATCCAATAAAATCGACTTCAAGACTAAGTTAATCAAAAGGGATAAGGAAGGCTATTATATACTGTTAAACGGAATCATTCACAAAGAAGACATAAAAATTATCAATATTTATGCATCAAATAATGGTGCTGCGATGTTCATTAAACAAATTCTCCTCAAGTTCAAGAATCAAATAGACAACAACATAATAATTATGGGTGACTTCAACACACCTCTCTCACCATTGGACAGATCCTCCAAACAAAAGTTGAATAATGAAACTATAGAACTCAATATCACAATCAACAACCTAGACTTAACTGACATATATAGAATATATCAACCATCATCAAGTGGATATACTTATTTCTCAGCAGCACATGGATCCTTCTCAAAAATAGACTATATGTTATGTCATAGGGCAACCCTCAGTAAATATAAAGGGGTAGAGATAATACCATGCATTTTATCTGACCATAATGGAATGAAACTGTAAATCAATGATAAAAGAAGGAAGCAAAAATCCTACATCACATGGAAAATGAACAATATGTTACTGAATGGTCAATGGGTTACAGAAGAAATAAAGGAGGAAATCAAAAAATTCTTATAGATAAATGAAAATACAGACACAACATATCGGAATGTATGGGAAACTATGAAAGCAGTTTTAAGAGGGAAATTCATTGCCTGGAGGTCATTCCTCAAAAAAAGGAAAAACAAACAAATAAATGAGCTCAGACTTCATCACAAGTCCTAGAAAAGAAAGAGCAAAACAACAGCAAATGTAGCCTAAGTCAAGAAATATTTAAAATCAGAGCGGAAATCAACGAAATTGAAACAAAAGAAACTATTGAAAAAATTAACAACACTAAAAGTTGGTTCTTCAAAAAAATAAATAAGATCAATAGACCCTTAGCCATGCTAAAGAAGAGAAGAAGAGAGAGAACTCAAATTACTGATATATGCGATGAAAAAGGCAATATCACAACAGATGCTACAGAAATACAGAAGACAATTAGAAATTATTTTGAAAACCTATATTCCAATAAAATTGAAAATAGTGAAGATATCAAAAAATTTCTAAACTCATATTATTTGCCCAGACTGAGTCAGGAGGATACACACATTTTAAACAGACCAATTTCAATGGATGAAATAGAAGAAGCAATCCAAAAACTACCAACCAAGAAAAGCCCTGGACCGGATGGGTATACAGCGCAGTTTTACAGAACCTTTAAAGAAGAATTAATACCAATAATTTTCAAGTTATTTCAGGAAACAGAAAAAGAGGGTGCTCTGCCAAATTAATTGTATGTGGCCAACATCACCCTGATTCCGAAACCAGACAAAGACACCACAAAGAAAGAAAACTACAGACTAACATCTCTGATGAATCTAGATGCAAAAATCCTCAATAAAATTCTGGCGAATCGGATACAAAGGCACATCAAAAAAATTGTGCACCATGATCATTAGGATTCATCCCTGGGATGCAAGAATGTTTCATTATACGGAAATCAATTAATATTATTCACCACATCGATAGACTTAAAGATAAGAAGCATATGATCATCTTGATAGATGCAGAAAAAGCATTAGAAAAATTAGAGCATCCCTTTATGTTCAAAACATTAGAAAAACTAGGGATAACAGGAACTTACCTCGACATTGTAAAAGTTATCTGTGTTAAGCCTCAGGCTAGCTTCATTCTGAATTGAGAAAAATTGAAGGCATTTCTTCTAAAATCTGGAACAAGACAGGGATGTCCTCTATCACCAATTCTCTTCAATATAGTTCTCGAAACACTGGCCAGAGCAATTAGACAGATGAAAGAAATTATAGGCATAAAAATAGGAAAAGAATAACTTAAATTATCACTATTTGCCACTGACATGATTATATACATAGAAGACCCAAAAGCGTCTACAAAAAAAAATACTAGAACTAATAAATGAATTCAGCAATATGGCAGGATATAAAAAGAACACGCATAAATCAAAGGCATTTCTGTATATCAGCGACAAAACTTCTGAAATGGAAATAAGGAAAAACACTCCATTCATGATATCCTCAAAAAATAAAAATAAAATACTTGGGAATCAACCTAACAAAAGAGGTGAAAGATTTATACAATGGAAACTATAGAACCCTAAAAAGAGAAGTAGAATAAGATCTTAGAAAATGGAAAAATATACCCTGTTCATGGATAGGCAGAACTAACATCATCAATATGGCGATATTACCAAAAGTTCTCTGTAGGCATAATGCAATGCCAATCAAAATCCCAAAGGTATTTCTTGTAGAAATAGAGAAAGCAATCATGAAATTTTTATGGAAAAATAAAAGACCCAGAATAGCAAAAGCAATTCTAAGCAGGAAGCGTGAATTAGGCGGTATAGCGACAGCAGATTTCAAACTATATTACAGAGCAATAGTAAAAACAACAGCATGGTGCTGGTGCCAAAATAGGCAGGTGGACCAATGGTACAGAATAGAGGACACAGAGACTAATCCATAAAGTGACAACTATCTTATATTTGATAAAGGAGCTAAAAGCATGCAATAGAGGAATGATAGCATCTTCAACAAATGGTGTTGGGAAAACTGGAAATCCATATGCAACAAAATAAAACTGAATCCCCTCCTCTCGCCATGCACAAAGAAGATCAAGGAGCTAGATATCAAATCAGAGACTCTGCGTCTGATAGAAGAAAAAGTTGGCTCCGATGTACATATTGTGAGGTTGGGCTCCGAATTCCTTAATAGGACACCCATAGCACAAGAGTTAATGACAAGAATCAACAAATGGGACTTATTTAAACTGAAAATTTTTTTCTCAGCAAGAGAAACAATTAGAGAGGTAAATAGGAAACCTACATCCTGGGAACAAATTTTTACTCCTCACACTTCAGATAGAGCTCTAATATCCAGAATATATAAAGAACTCAAAAAATTAGACAATAAGATATCAAATAACCCACTCAACAATGGGCCAAGGACCTGAACAGACACTTCTCAGAGGAGGACATACAATCAATCAACAAGTACATGAAAAAATGCTCACTATTTCTAGCAGTCAGAGAAATGCAAATGTAAACCACCCTAATATACCATCTCACTCCAGTAATATTGGCAGTCATTATGAAGTCAAACAACAACAAGTCCTGGTGAGGATGTGGGGAAAAGGGTACTCTTGTACATTGCTGGTGGGACTGCAAACTGGTGCGGCCAATTTGGAAAGCAGTATAGAGATTCCTGGGAAAGCTGGGAATGTAACCACCTTTTGAGCCAGCTATTGCCCTTCTTGGACTATTCCCTGAAGTCCTTAAAAATCATACTACAGGGATACTGCCACATCGATGTTCATAGCAGCACAATTCACAATTTCTACACTGTGGAACAAACCCAGATGGGCTTCAATAGATGAATGGATAAAAAAAATGTGGCATTTTTACACCATGGAGTGTTACAAAGCATTAAAAAATGACAAAATCATGGAATTTGCAGGGAAATGGATGGCACTAGAGCAGATTATGCTTAGTGAAGCTAGCCGATCCCTAAAAAAAACAAATATCAAATGTCTTCTTTGATATAATGAGATCATCTAAGAACAGAGCAGGGAGGAAGAGCAGGAAAAAAAAGATTAACATTAATCAGAGACACGAGGTGGCGGGAAACTGAGATAAAAGGGAAATTGCATGGTAATGGAGGGAGAAACTCATTGTTACACAAAATTACATATAAGAGGTTGTGAGGGGAATGGGAAAATAAACAAGGAGAGAAATGAATTACAGTAGATGAGGTAGAGAGAGAACATGGGAGGGGAGGGGAGGGGGAATAGAAGAGGATAGGAAAGGTAGCAGAATACAAAAGTAACTAATAGGGCATTATTTAAAATGTGGATGTGTATCCGATGTGATTCTGCAATGTGTATTTGGGGTAAAAATGAGATTTCATAACCCACTTGAATCTAATGTATGAAATATGATATGTCAAGAGTTTTGTAATGTTTTGAACAACCAATAAAAGAAAAAAAAGTAGCAATATATGCCAATCGGTGGTGGAAGTGCCTCCTGAATCCAAGCGAAGGAGTATTAATTGTGCAAGTCTTCTTCCTGCGGGGATGGCTGCAACTCCATTAATAGCTGTGGCCAGTATTTTAATTTCTCCAGTGAAATCATTATCAATAATGCCAGGGAAGACCTGAACGCCTTATAAGGTAGTAGAGGCTATTCCAAGAATCAGTGCACACGTATGAGATGGAGGGGGACATATAATTCCAGTGGGTATTAGCTGGGGCCCTTGGATTGAGTCTAATATTGTATTGGTGGTAGCACAGAGGTCCAATCCTGCACTGCCTGGGGTGGCTCGTTGAAGGGAGGCAATTGTGAAGAAGGATTTTGAGGTAGGTTGGGAGTTTGGGAGGGAAAAAACCTCTTGCCCCTGGGATTGTACTGGGGGAGGTCGGGGACAGGGGCTGGCCCCACAGGGAGTTTCCCGAGAAGCAGGAAGAAATAGGCTGCCGAGGGCATTTGTCTTAGATCTACACTCACTGGCTCAGTGATAACCTTTACCACATATAGGGCAAAGAGTAGCTGGGGGCGGTTTAACCCCAGTTTGAGGAGACACTATTCCTAGGCTTTGTTTGCCTGTCAGACAATCCTGTGTAAAATGGCCAGGTTGTTTTCAAGTAAAGTAAGTACATGAGCCAGGATTGTGAAAGGCCTTGGTAAAGGTGGCACCTAGGGCGAGACCCATGGCATGGGCTGCACCCACCCCTGCACAGAGTCTAATAAAGTCAGAAAGTTTCCCTTTAACCTTATGTGGTCGAAGAACATCCTGACATGCTGGCTTGGCCTTTTCAAAGGCAAGATATTTTACAAAGGTGCTTTCGCTTGGTCCAAGCAAGCATTTCGCGGCTAGGTTAAGCCGGGGAACAAAGTCGTTATAAGGCTCGTCGGGCCCTTGTCGAATTTTTGCCAGGCAAGTGGTAGCTGAGGCCTTTTGAGGGACATGTCTCCAAGCATGTAAGCCAGCAGTCTTAATCTGCGCCAAAAGTCGAGCAGGGAAACACGCCTGTTTAGGGTTAGTGTCAAAAGGCGCATTGCCCACAAGCTTAACATAAATCCAGGATTTAGAGGAGGCCTTAGTTAAATTTTTTTGAGCAGTTTCCCGACAGTGCTCTTTGAAATCTGCATTCCATAACAGGAAGTCTCCAGCACTGAGGGTACCTCGGGCTAGAAATTTCCAATCATTGGGAGTAAGCCATTTTGCACTGTGGCTTTCTAATAAAGCCACTGTGTAGGGTGCAGTGGGGCCATAGTGAGCACAAGCCTTTTTAAGTTTATCAAGAAAATGCAGGCTTAAGTTTTTGTAGACACTCTGGGTTCCTTCCTGCCTAGGGGTGAACTCCTCATCCTCTGATTCCTTATCTCTTTGATCCATTTCCCCCGCTTCCCCCTCTTGGTCCTCGTCTAAGCCTTTGACCTCAGCCTGGGCAAGAATATCTGACTGCGGGTGACTGGGAAGGTGAGAACAGTCTGATGTAGCGGCTTAGCCTTTTTATTAGACCGCAGTGGGCCACCTTGCATTGACTCCGTGCCTAAGGCTAATGAGCAGAGCTCAGAATCAAGGGATCTTAATTCTTTTAAAAGTTGGATCTGTTCCCACCTATTTTGGGGAGACTCTCGCAAGGGAGTCAGGTTAGGAAAGGGAAGTGGGGAAAAAATATCTGGGGGGGGGCAGTCAGGTTCTGAAGGGCCTGAGCACAAAAGGCAGGAGGAATGGAGGAGGGAGGTCGATGTGTATGTCCTATAGCCTGTGGCAGGTTCCTGAGAGGTGGCGGGTCTTCTGAATGGTAGCGAGATGCTTCCTTCTCCAAGGTAGCCTCCTTTCCAGGGGTCAATGTGTCTCTGGGATTTAAAACTGGATAAAGGCGGTTGGTAACCATTGGAGCCTTATTCAGTAGGGTGGTATTTTGAGGGGCACCAGGAAGGTTCCCAGGGTCCTGGGGAGACTGAGAAGGGTCTATGTCTATACTAACTGATGGGCATGCCAAGGGGGGACGAAAGGTCGTTTGCGTAGTCTCTTCCCCAATCCTGAAAAGTATTAAGGTACCATTGTCAAAGGGTGAACTTTTAAGAATTTCATTAATGAAGTTCCAGTAAGAAAAGGTGGGAACAGGCACTTTTTCTGGGCCAAAGGATTCATAAAAATCTTTTAAACAATCTCCTACTCTAAGCCATTGCTTATCATCAATGGTCCCTTCAAGGGGAAACAATGGACACAATTCTCCTATGTATGAAAAGAAAAAATTTAAGTCATTTTTCTTAACATGCACCCCCCATGTATTGAAGGACTCCTTGAGGCCTGACAAAAACAAATCATGTGACGAAACTGCTTGTCCCATGGTGGGTCACTCACTGTGCGTCATCCCCACTCTCCTCCTGGATCTGTCTCTCGGTGGTATCTGCTGAGGCAATCGCGAGCTCCACTAGACCAAGTCTTCAAGGAGAACGGGTTTCCCAGTCTGTCAAAGGCTCGAGCCCCAGTTGGTGGGCGCCAGATGTCCCGGCCGGCAGGACACATCAACGTGGGCAGTGAACATAAATGGGGAGGAATGAATGGACAAGAGACACTAGAGAAGACAGCATGACTGTAGTTCTGATCAAGCTGCAAACTTTTATTGTTCACACAGGGAATTTATATGCTGGAGATGGGAAAGTTCTCTTATCGGCAGTTCCTGGATGTCTTCACAAGGTGAGATAACCTCGGGATGTTTCAGGAAGACAGATGGCTTTAGGAAGACTCAGAGAGACATATGGCTTCAGGATGTCTCCCAGGCAGGATGTCTCCCAGGGGGCTGTTTCTTGTAAGTGTCAGGCTATTATATGAAGGAGAATTTCTTCTACCCCTGAAACACAGGGATTCAATATTTTGAAAGGAAAATTGGAAAATGAAACCAATGTGTTTGCAAATATGTGCTACACAAAAATCTTCCCACTCTCATTCAGAACAATGCTGTGACATTACCTTCACCCCAAGTAAGACACAATTAAAGGAGAAGAGTTAGAAAATCTGTGAACACACATTTGGAATGGAAAATGCTCAATAGTTCAGAACCTTGGAGGTGGGATAGGAGTTTCCAAAAGTAAGTGACAGGGTAAAAACTCCACAAACATGGAGCTCTGCAAGCCTAAAGACTTCTTGAGAAACTGCCTCTGAGGTTGAGCTCTTGAAATATATGTTGTTGTCAAGAGCTTTAGCTTCCTTTGTAGTAAGACCTTCAAATCTGGGTCTGCATCAATGTGACCCGGAGTACATAGTTTCTTATTTTCCAATGAATATGACACAGCAGTGCTGAATTCTCTCTTTGTAGGTAAACTGTTGCCACTGGGGGCTAAGTGTCTCCAGTTTAGTCATCCTCCACTTTTTTCTCCATTTGGTCATCCTCCACTTTTCGTGGTGTTTCTTGCAGCTGCACTGGGAGTTTAGTATTTGCTTCACAAAATACGAGGAGTTCAACTGGGACAGTGATGGAGGGAGTTCTGTCACATGTGGTGCATAAGGGTCTGCAGGAGAATTCACAAACCACGCTTCCATCCCACATAGATTGCCCACTTGACCATAGCAATCTGATTCTCAACATTGCAATGAAACCTCTCCATATAACAAGATGCCTTTACATACAAAGGTCTGGGGGCTGCACCATGTCAGTCACAAACCATTTGGAAGCCAATGGCAGATCCACATGATCCTACAACAGATGTTTTAACAAACACCTGCACACCACTGCTCTAGACCCACTACTCAGCAGGCTCCAAATTACTGGCATCTCTGTTCTACAACATTTTCAAGAAACCCAGTCAATCAAGGCACTGTCGGGTACACTCATGATCATAAATAGGACATCCAAAGATTCTCCAGTGCCAACTGGTCATGAGAATTTCAAAAATTTCATGGTATTTATCTAGCCATTTTTCAATGATGAAGTTGGAGGCACTGTGGGTTTCAATTTATTCAGAAGCCATTAAATGGAGAGGAAGCTCATTTCAATGAAAGCTCTGGAGAACTCTCACAGGCAAGTTTTCCCAAAGACAGGCCAAAAGGTCACATGAAGTCAGGCCCATTGAGGTCCACAATGTGAGGTCCATGTGTGTTTTGACTTGCAACAATGTCTGCCAAGTCTTTAAGAATAAAATAATGAGATAAACTTCCTGAGATTCCCAGTGCTTTGTGCGAAGCCACAATGAGCCTAGATCTCAGTTTCCAAGGGCGACTCTCATGCGTGCCCTCCTAAAATCCCAACACAATTCATGGCAATACTTCTTTGAGTTCAGTTGCAGAACTCAGGCTCTAAGGGGAATCACACCAGTGTTCAAGCCCAGGTGGCCACAGTCATCTCTTCCAACAGCCACACAACTGACCACAATTAAAACCAAAACACTCCCACATGGCCCTCATCTTTTTCCATATAGACACTCATCATAACCTCTGGCTGTAGGTTTCCATGAGGGGCGGAGCCAAAGACAGTGTCCAAAATAAGCTCCCTTGCCCCCATTTGCTAAAATCAGTGTGGCAGGGGCAGCCTTCCTGTGAACCAGGAGTGATAAAAGAGGCCTGCTGTTAATACTGCTCTGATTCTCCATTTTGAGGCCTACTGACTCTGGGGTTTAGATTCTTTATGTTAATTGGAGTCATGAGAAAACCCAAGCACCTATAATCTAGTGTCTGCAGGGCTTTGAAGACCTCTTTTGACCCAAAGGATCCCTAATCTCAATGATGGAGGTCAGCAACCTTACTGAGGAAGGAGAGAGACTTCATACACAATGACTGCTATTTTGGCTATTTTGGTTTTGAATGCACACATGGGATTTTTCTATAGATCCATCAGTTGGTGAGAAGCTAAGCCACAGCCTCACACAGGGCCAAGAGGCTGATTCAGACACATCCCTTACCAAAGCAATTAAGCAAAGAGCCACAGGTGATGCCCATTCATTTCCATTTGAAAACTGTTTTCTTTAGGCTTCACAAAGGGATGCCCTCAGGCAAAGACCTTCCTGACATTCACGGCAACAGAAGAATAAACAATCAAAGGGCCCAAAGCAGGGTTTCTCCACTGAGACTTTCCTGGTCACACTGATATTTGAGTTTTCTGAGATGCTCGCCAGTCGCTTCAGCTATCCAGTACATGGCCATGTCACAGAGCTTGAAGGTGGTACATATCTTGGACACAAAACCATGAGACTATTCTTGAGATTGGCTGGAATTCAGGAAGAATACTGGAACTTAGGAAGGTAGTACGTGTTACCCATCCATAAGGCAAACCGCAGACCATACATAAATTGGGCAGGATGAATGCTGGGAAGCTGTCTATTAGACAGGACACATCTATTGATGCATTCTCTTTTCTAATGTCTACCACCACGGACACAGTGGGAGACACAGAAATGGAAACACTCTCCTTGTCAAAGGACTTACTAGAAACAATTCATAGCAAACCAAACAATCCAACTTCCCTACCCATTCTCAGAACATGAGAAAAAACCACATACCCACACGCACACCCACACCCACACAGAACCCCAAGTAGGTCTGTGACTCTCCGGAGTGTCCTCTGAGTAGTCGGCCATAATACAGTACCCCATAATGGGCAGTCCTGGCTCAGATCTGGTCTCCGTGGCCAATTCTGTGATGCTGTCAGGAGTCAGCGGTGAGCCACTACCTGCTTTCACAGGAAAGGCCCCACTTCAGACCTTCCTCACATCAGTAGTTACCAAGAAAGACAGTCTGTCCTTGGTAAATCCAAACAAAGTTTGACCACTGGGACTTGGACTGGGACTGGCTCGGGGTGCCTGGATTCCTGGATCCCAAGTTCAGAGAGTTCCATCATCAAGGAAGTGAGGTGAGGACACTTCCTTCAGGAACTGAATAAGGTCACTACCTTGGCAACCACTTTGTCCTAACAGTTGCTTCCAAGGGTCCCATGAGATGGAGGCTGCACCTACTTTCTGTGACATTTTAACAAATTAGAATGGTATATCAACCTTAGGCACCCGGGAACAGCTCTTCACACAGGCATGGTTTGGTCCATCTTCTCTACATTAAGAAGAGAGAGGCTGATTCAGACACATCCTTTCATCCTGACCGGGTTGTTTGCCATGGAAGATGACTTTTGCTCTCTCAGGTCCTTCATAGCTGCCTACATCTTCTCAAGGGATTATTTCTACATGGACTTTTGAATTTCTCAGCTGGTGGAAGATCCCCTACCTTCCTATATTGTAATACCAACTCTGTCCCTGCTCTTCTGAAAAGTGATATTGAGGGAAGAGTGTATGGTTAGGGTTAATAGCATGTTCGATTTGGGTTAGGGATCATTCTGCTTTATGAATAATGGTATTGGGAACCTGTGATATTTATAAGAATATAGACCTGAAATATATGTAGGAGAACAGAGATCTAGGAAAGATTTGAATCCCAGAAAGCCATTGGACCCTGGATTGTTATACTTAGCTTGAATTATGTTCTGCACCGAGTTCTCAGATAAATCGATTTACAATGGCATAGGACCGTGTACCTCGGATGATTGAATGTAGAAGAGAACATCCAGTCAAAAAGGGATAGTCCCTATGATTAGGAAGATAGTATGTTTAGGAAGAATAGTGAGTCTAGGAGTTGGTCCAAAAGTTCTTTAGCAATAGATTTTCGGTTAGAGAGTGAATGTAAATGTCAGCACATGTGAAGAGACAGTCACAGTGATGAACTGGGGAAAATATGTAGGAAAGCACATATCAATGGGGACATTAGGAAATCAGGCAAAGTATAAAATGAGTGATAGGATTAGATATTTTCAACAGGCTTGAGGTTGAATATATAATCTTAGGAAGAAACAAATATGTAGTCAACAATAGGATTGACATTTGAGAGCATTAGGCAACCTGGACATGGATGTTTTTAGTAATCTATGCTCACTTTCCATTTAGGCTTTGGTACAATTATATGTGTGACCTTTGCATTTTGTGTCCAGAATACTACTGTGATAAAATGTATATGTAGATCAGGTGACATGAGTATATCTTCCACCATTACGAGGAGCAATTTTCTGAAAACTTATACAATATTACTGGGGATACAAACAGGTGTACCCTTTTTTGATGATTATAGAGATGATGCATGAATAGACCATATTGTGAATAAAGTATATAACTGGTTCCAACTTTAAATATAGGATTATATATATATATATATATATATACATTTATTCCAACCACTTATATACCTAATGGTAATATTAGGGTTTCTGTTCATCATGAAGAGTGTGTGAGTTTTGCATCAAAAATGATTATGGTATCGAAAATAATGTGTTTAGAATGAAGTCTAGTTAAAAGACCAGTAAAGAAACATGGAGGAATACATGTGTTCTGAAGTAGGAAGTAATTGAAAGTGAACCAAATGGCTATAAATTTGTGAACTGTGCATCAAAAAATGTATCCTATGATGTCCAAAAACTGAAGAAATTGTAATGTACCAGTGTTGAATAAAAATGAACTCCAAAATACACATCATGTCCCATAGGAATCTACTTGCATTGATGTTAAAATAGGTGAGTTACTGTAGAAATATTATGATTTGTAAGCACTATTCATTGAAGTTAGTTTTCAGTAGTAGGAAACCAATATGTATTTCAGGTGGTTGAGTATTTCTGAGAATAATCTTGTGAAATGTTGTTTATAAATACACATGCTTGAACATGAATGAATTTAGGGAGTGTATAATAAGACACATATATTTCATATTTTGGTAAATCTGGAGAATATATATATATATATATATATATATATATATATATATATATATATATATATATATATATATATATATATATACACACACACACACACACACACATATTAATATGTAGCAATATACATGCCAATCGAAATTCACCATGAAATATAATTCATCCACATATCCAAAAATATTCATTCTACTGAACATGGATTTATTTATTATGTTTTTTACTAGGAAGCTCACCCATAGGTTGAATTTTCAGATCCATCAGTATTAAGGAGGAGTCATCTCTTCTCACAATTTTTATATTCCAAAGTCAATGAGCTCACAAGAATGTACATGTGATAACAGGAAGGATAATATATGCATGAAAAAATACATGTGCTGAACAGGCTACAGTGAAAGGGAGACAGGAATTTACATATGTGGTAACTTTAAAAACTCATGGAGAAATATTACAACGAAAAGTTGACTAGATTTATAGCACATACGTTTGATAAAGCAGAAGGCAAATCCAAGTATACACCATGCTTCCTATGAAAGGCCTGTATTTCTATTCAGTTAGTTTTCTTTTTCTCCATGATATTAGGATTAGAAGTCAGAGTCTAATAGGGTGTGGGTTAGTGTCAGGGATTCAGCATTCCAAATGGAAAATAGGAAAAGGAATCTAATGTGTATGCAAACATGTACTACAAAAAACTTCCCACTCTCATCCAGAACAATGCCTTGACATAACCATCGCTCCATGTAAGACACAATTAGAAGAGAGGAGTTAGAAAATCTCTGAATTAATATGTGGAATGAAAAATACTCAGAAGTTCACCACACTGGAGGTGGTAGAACAGTTTCCAAAAGTAAGGGAGAGGGTCAACACTCCACAAACATGGAGCTCTGCTGGCCTAAAGACTTCTTGAGAAACTTCCTCTGAGGTTGGGCACATGAAATATATGTAATTGTCAGGAGATTTAGCTTCGTTTATAGTGACACCATAAAATCTTGGTCCATCTATGTGACCTGGAAGACATGGATCCTTATTTTCTAATGAACATGAGGCAGTAGTAATGAATTCTCTCTTTGTAGGTAAACTGTGGCCACTGGGAGCTAAGTGTCTCCCTGTGTGTTTTGTGAAGCCATTTTATCATCCTCCACTTTTCATGGTGTTTCTTACTGCTGCACTGGGAGTTTGGTATTGGCTTCACGAAATACAAGCAGTTAAACTGGGACACAATGCTTTAGGGAGTTCTGTGATGTGTGGTTGGTCAGGGTCTTCAAGAGAATGTACGAACCAGGCTTCTATCCCACATAGCTTTCCCCCTTGACTATAGTAACCTGATTCTGAACATTGCCTTGAAACTTCTCCATATAAAAATATTCCTTTACATATAAGGGTCTGCTGCCTGAACCATGTCAGTCACAAGTATTTTGGAAGCCAATGGCAGATCCAGGTGGTCCTACCAAAAATATTTATTTACACACCTACAGTCCATTGCTCTACATCCACTACTTAGCAGGCTCCAGCTTACTGGCATCTCTGTTCTACACAATTTTCACGAAACCCAGTCAATCAAGGCACTATTTGGTACAATCATGATCAGCAACAGGACATCCAAAGGTTCTCCAGTGCCACCTGGTCACGGGAATTTCAAATAATTCATGGTATTTATCTAGCCATTTTTCAAGGATGAAGTTGGAGGCACTGCAGGTTTCAATTAATTCAGGAATCTTTACATGGTGAAAAAGCTCATTTCAATGAAATCTCTGGAGAACACTCACAGGCAAACCTTCCCAAAGAGTGGCCAAAATGTCACATGAATCCAGGCCCATTGAGGTGTACAATGTGAGGACCATGTGTGTTTTGACTCTCAACTATGGCTGCAAAGTCTTTAAGAATTAAATAATTTGATATCCTGGCTTAGAATACCTGAGCTCTGTGGAAGCCATCCTGGGCCTAGATCTCAGTTTCCAACAGCGACTCTCATGCGTGACCTCCTAAAATCACAACACTATTTTATGCAATGCTTCTCTGAGGTAAGTTCCAGAACTCAGTCTTTAAGGGGAATCACACTCCCATATGGCCCTCATCTTCTTCCATATAGACGCTCATCATTACCTCTGGCTGGAGGATTCCATGAGGGGCATAGACCAAGAGAGTGTCCAAAATAAGCTCCCTTGACACTCATTTGTCTAAGACAGGGTGGCCTGGACACCCTTCCTGTGAACCTCGAGTGATAAAATAGGCCTGCCATTAATACTGCTCTGCTTCTTCAACTTGAGGCCTACTGACTGTGGGGTTTAGATACTTTATGTGAATTGGAGTCATGAGAATACCCAAGAAACTATGGGCTAGCCTCTGCAGTTTTGAAGAACTCATTTGACCCAAAGGATCCCTATTCTCACTTGATGGAGATCAGGAACCTTACAGAGGAAGTCTATAGACTTCATCTCAATGACTGTTCTTTTGTCCATTTTGGTTTTGGATGCACACATGGAA
The DNA here is from genome assembly GCF_048772815.1 of Callospermophilus lateralis. Taxonomy (NCBI): domain Eukaryota; kingdom Metazoa; phylum Chordata; class Mammalia; order Rodentia; family Sciuridae; genus Callospermophilus; species Callospermophilus lateralis. The sequence goes on along the minus strand of NW_027514757.1, from coordinate 57,137 downwards.
ATTTCTTTAGATCCATCAGGTGCTGAGAATCTAAGCCACAGCCTCACACAAGGCCAAGGGGCTGATTCAGACACATCCCTTTCCAAAGCAATTAAGCAAGGAGCCACAGGTATGCCCATTCATTTCCATTTGAAAACTGTTTTCTTGAGGCTTCACAAAGGGGTGGCCTGAGTCAAAGACCTTCGTGACATTCAGGGCATCAGAACAATAGGTAAGCAAAAGGCTCAAAGCAGGGTTTCTCCAATGAGACTTTTCTGCTCACACAGATATCTGAGTTTTCTGAGATGCTCGCCATTCCCTTCAGCTATCCAGTACATGGCCATGTCACAGAGCTTGGAGGTGGTACATATCTTGGACACAAATTCATGGGCATATTAAGGAGAGTGGCCAGAATTCAGGAAAAAAAACAGGAACTTAGGAAGAAAGCAGGTGTTGCCCATCGATAACACAAGCTACAGTCCATTCATAAATAGAGCAATATGAATGCTGAGAAGCTTTCTACTAGACACGACACATCTATTGAAGCATTCCCTTTTCTAAAGTCTACAACCACGGACACAGTGAGATACCCAGACTTAGAAATATCCGCCATGTCAAATGACTTACTAGAAACAGTCCACTCCAAACCAAACAAACTGACTTTCCTACCTATTCTCAGAAAATGAGAGAAAAACCACAAACAGAAAAACACACCCACAAAGGCTCCTCCTTCCCCAAAGTAGGTCTTTGACTATCCGGAGTGTCCTCTGACTTGTGGGGATAATATGTTCCCCCGAAATGCCCTGTCCTGTCTCAGATATGTTCTCCTTGTCGAACACTGTGAAGTTCTCAGGAGCCAGTGGAGAGCCACTACCTGCTTTCTCAGCAAAAGCCCCTCTTCAGAACTTTCCTGGCATTTGGCCTTCCTCACATCTGTAGGTACCAATAAAGACTGAGTCTGTCCTTGGTAAATCCAAACAAGTGAGACCACTGGGACTGGGACTGGTGCCTGGCTTCCTGGATCCCAAGTTCAGAGAGTTCAATAACCTAGGAACTGAATGAGGTTCACTGCCTGGCAACCACTTTGTCCTAACAGTTGCTTCCAAGGGTCCCATGAAATTGAGGTTGTCCCTACTGCCTGTGACACTTTCACATGTTAGAATTGTATATCAACTCTAGGTACCCAGGAACAGATCTCCACACAAGCCTGTTTTGGTACATCTTCTCTGGCCTAAAGACTTCTAGAGAAACTGCCTCAGGGTGGGCACTTGAAATAGATGTCGCGGTCAGCAGCTTTAGCTTCCTTTGTAATGAGACCATCAACTGGATCTTCATCCATGTGACCTGGAATTAATGGTATCTTATTTTCCAATGTACCTGAGGCAGCAGTGCTGAATTCTCTCTTTGTAGGTAAACTGTGGACACTGGGGGCTAAGGTTATCCTTGTGTGGACTGTGAAGCCATTTGGTCATCCTCTACTTTTCTTGGTTTTTCTTGCTTCTGCACTGCGAGTTTGGTATTTGATTCACGAAATAAAAGGAGTTCAACTGGGGCACAGTGCTGGAGGTAGTTCTGTCTCGTGTGGTGGGTTAGGGTCTGCAAGGGAAAGCACCAACTAGGCTTCTATCGCACATAGCTTGCCCCCTTGACAATAGAAACCTGATTCTGAACATTGCCCTGAAACCTCTCCATATAAGAAGATGCCTTTACATAGAAGTGTCTGCTGGCTGCACCATGTCAGTCAAAAGCCTTTTGGAAGCCAATGGCAGATCCACATGGCTGCACCACAGATGTTTTATCACACTACTGCTCACCAAATCTTTAGGCCCACTACTCAACAGGCTCCAAGTTATTGGCATCTCGGTTCTACACCATTTTCATGAAACCCAGTCAATCAAGGCACTGTCTGGTATACTCATGATCAGCAACAGGACATCCAAAGGTTCTCCAGTGCCACCTGGTTATGCAAATTTCAAAAATTTCATGGTATTAATGTAGCCAGTTTTCAAGGATGAAGTTGGAGGCACAGTGGGTTTCAATTCATTCAGGAACCATTAAATGCTGAGGAAGGTAATTTCAATGAAAGCTCTGGAGAACTCTCACAGGCAAGGCTTCCAAAACAGTGGAAAAAAGGTCACATGAAACCAGTGCCATTGAGGTCTACTCTGTGAGGTCCATGTGTGTTCTGACTCTCAACTATGGTTGAAAAGTCTCTAAAAAAAATATGTGATATCCTGGATGAGATTCGCAGTGCACTATGCAAAGCTACCCTGGACCTAGATCTCAGTTTCCAAGTGTGACTCTCATGCGTGGCCTCTTAAATCCCAACACAATTTATGGCAATACTTCTCTGAGGTCAGTTCCAGAACTAAGTCTCTAAAGGGAATCACACCAGAGTTCAAGCCCAGGTGGACCCTGTCATCTCTTCAAACCACCACACAAATATCTACAAATGAAATCAAAACACTTCCACATGGCCCTCATGTTCTTCCATATAGACACTCATCATAAACTCTGACTGGAGTTTTGCATGAGGGGAGCAGCCCACGTCAGTGTCCAAAATAAGCTCTCTTGCCCCTCATTTGCCAAAACTCAGGGTGGCATGGACACCCTTCTTGTGAACCAGGAATGATCAAATAGGCCTGCCATTAATACTGCCCCGCTTCTCCAAATTGAGGACTTCTGACTGTGGGGTTTATATTCTTTATGTGAATTGGTGTCATGAGAAAACCCTAGTTCCTATGGGCTAGCCTCTGCAGGGCTTTGAAGAACTCTTTTGACCCAAAGATCACTCTTCTCACTTGATGGAGGTCAGGAACCTTACAGAGGAAGGCGAGAGACTTCATCCACAATGACTGCTCTTTTGGCCATTTTGGTTTTCGATGCACACATGGGATCTTTCTTTAGATCCATCAGGTGCTGAGAATCTAAGCCATAGCCTCACACAGGGCCAAGAGGCTGATTCAGGCACATCTCTTTCCAAACAATTAAGGAAAGAGCCACAGACGATGCCCATTCATTTCCTTTTGGAAACTGTTTTCTGCAGGCTTCACAAAGGGTTGGACTGAGGCAAAGAACTTCCTGACCTTCAGGCCAACAGAACAATAGGTAACCAGAAGTCCCAAAGCAGGTTTTCTTCACTGAGACTTGTCAGAAGCAAGTGGTGAGCCACTACCTGCTTTCTCATAAAAGGCCCCTCTTCAGAGCTTTCCTGGCATTTGGCCATCCTCACATCTGTAGGTACCAAGAAAGACTGACTCTGTCCTTGGTAAATCCAAAAAGTGACACCACTGGGAGTGGGACTGGGACTGGCTCTGTCTGCCTGGCTTCCTGGATCCCAAGTTCAGAGAGTTTCATCACCAAGGAAGTGAGGTGAGGTCATTTCCTTCAGGAACTAAATGAGTTCACTGCCTTGGCAACCACTTTGTCCTAACAGTAGCTTCCAAGGGTCCCTTGAGATGGAGGCTTCCCCTACTTGCTCTGACACTTTCACAAGTTAGAATGGTATATCAACCATAGGCACCTGGGAAAAGCTCTCCACACAGCCCTGGTTTGGTGTATCTTCTCTACATTAAGAAGAGAGAGGCTGATTAAGACACAACCCTTCATCCTGACGAGGTTGTTTGCCATGGAAGATGACTTTTGCTCTCTCAGGTCCTTCATAGCTGCCTACATCTTCTCGAGGGATCCTTTCAGCATTGAGCTTTGAGGTTCTCAGCAGGTAGAAGATCCCCTACATTCCAGTATTATAAGACCAACTCTGTCCCTGCTCTTCTGTAAAGTAAGATTCAGGGAACAGTGTATTGTTAGGGTTAATACCAGGTATGATTTGGGTTAGGAATCAATTTTCTGGATGTATAACGGTATTGGGAATCTGTGATATTTATAAGAATATAGAGGTGAAATGTATGCATGTAAACAGAAATCTAAGTAAGATTTGAAGCCCAGAAGGGCATTGGGCCCTTGATTGTGATACTTAGCATTGAATTACGTTCTGCACAGATGTTTCAAATAAATCGATATACAATGGCATAGGACCTCGTACCTTGGATTATTGAATGTAGAAGAGAACATCCAGTCAAAAAGGGATAGTCAGTAGGATTAGGAAGATAGTAGGTAGGTTTAGGAAGAAGAGTGAGTGTAAGATTTGGAAAAAAAGTTCTTTAGCAATAGGGTTTCGGTTAGAAAATGAATTTAAATGTCAGCACATGTGATGAGTCAGTGACAATGATGAATTGGGGAAATATGTAGGTAAGCAGATATCAATAGAGGCAGTATGAAATCAGGCAAATTATAAAGTGAGAGATAGGCTTAGATATTTTCAACAGGGTTGAGTTTGAATATGTAATCTTAGGAAGAAACAAATATGTAGTCACCAATATAATTGACTTTTGAGAGCATTAGGCAACTTGGACATGGATGTTTTTAGTAATCCATGTTCATTTTCCATTTAGGCTTTGGTACAATCCAAAATCTCAACTTTGAATTTTGTGTCCAGAATATTTCTGTGAATAAATGTATATGTAGATCAGGTGACATGAGTCTTTCTTCCACCATTTCTGGGAGCAATATTGACTGACTACTACTGACTGATAGGTATAGATTCTTTATGTGATTTGGAGTCATGAGAAACCCAAGCACCTCTTCAGGGCATGAAGAACTCATTTGACCAAAAGTATCCAGATTCTCACTTGATGGAGGTCAGGAACATAACAGAGGAAGGCAAGAGATATATCCACAATTACTGAACTTTTTGCCATTTTGGTTTTGGATGCACACATGGGATCTTTCTTTATATCCATCAGGTGCAGAGAATCTAAGTCACAGCCTCACACAGGCCCAAGAGGCTGATTCAGACACATCTTTTTCCAAAGAAATTAAGAAAAGAGCCACAGGTGATACCCATTTATTTCCATTTGAAAACTGTTTTCTTCAGGCTTCACAAAGGTGTGGCCTGAGGCAAAGACCTTCCTGACATTCAGCGACACAGAACAATAGCTAAGCAAAAGGCCCAAAGCAGGGTTTCTCCACTGAGACTTTCCTGGTCACACTGTCCTTTCTCTTCTGTAAAGTTAGATGGAGGGAACAATGTATGGTTTAGGTTAATAACATGTTCAATTTGGGTAATGAATCATTCTGCAGGATGAATAATGGTATTGGTAACATGCGATATTTACAAGCATATAAAGGTGAAATATAAGTATGAAAACAGAAATCTAGGTAAGATTTGAAGCCCAGAAGGGCATTGACCTCTTGAGTGGGTTAGTTAGCTTTGAATTATGTCTCAGATAAATCGATATACAATGGCATAGGTCCTTGTACCTTGGATGATTGAATGTCGAAGAGAACATCCAGTGAAAAAGGGAAAGTCGGTAGATTAGGAAGATAGTTGCTAGGTCTAGAAACAATGGTGAGTATATGATTCGGACCGAAAGTTCTTTAGCATTACGTTTTGAATAAGAGAGTGAATGTAACTGTCAGCACATGTGAAGAGTCACACACAATGATGATCTGTGGAAAATATGTAGGAAAGCAGATATCAATAGAGATATTAAGAAATCAGGCAAAGTATAAATTGATGGATAGGATTAGATATTTTCAACAGGCTTGAGGTTGAATATATAATCTTAGTAAGAAACAAATATATAGTCACCAATAGGATTTACATTTGAAAGCATTAGGCAAACTGGACATGGATATTTTTAGTAATCCATGCTCACTTTCCTTTTAGGCTTTGGTACAATCATAAGAGTGACTTTTGCTTTCTGTGTCCAGAATATTACTGTGATAAAATGTATGTGTAAATCAGGTGACATGAGTATTTCTTCCACCATTACTGGGAGCAATATTTTGAAGATATATAAATTCGTATTGGGGGAACAAAGAGGTGTACCCTGTGTCAATGACTATAGAAATAATGCATGAATTGACCATACTGTGAATAAATAACATAACTGGTTCCAACTTTAAATAGTGGATTGATTTGATATCTGAAAATATACAGGAAATCTTAAATTGATATACATACATTGATTACAACCAGTTATACATGTAACGGTAATATTAGGGTTATGGTTTATCATGAAGAGTGTGTGAGTTTTGCTTCAAAAATGATTATGGAAATTGAAAATTATGTGTTTGGAAAGAAGTCTCATGAAAAGACCAGTCAAGAAACCTGGAAGAATATATGTGTTCTGAAGCAGGACGTGATTGAAAATTAAACAAATGCCTATAAATTTGTGAACTTGTGGATGAAATATATATCCTATCATGTGCATAAAATAAAGAAATAGTAATGTACCACGGTTTAATAAAAATGAGCCACAAAATACACATCATTTCCCAGAGGAAACTTCGTGCATTGATGTTAAACTGGGTTTTTCTGTAGAAATATTTGCATTTGTATGCACCATTCACTGAAGTTAGTTTTCAGTACTAGGAAACAAATATGTGTTTCCGGTGGATGAATATTTCTGAGAATCATCTTGTGAAAAGTTGATCATAAATCCACATAAATGAATATTAATTATTTTAAGGCGTGTGTAAGACTCAAATATTTCATATTTTGAAAAATTTGGAGAGTATATATATATATATATATATATATATATATATATATATATATATATATTCACACACACACACACACACACACACAGACATTAAATACTAGCAATATATATGCCAATTGAAAATCATCATGAATTATATATCATTCACAGATGCAAAAAATATTTATTTCACTCAAAATGGATTTATGCATAATGTTTTTCTACTAGGAAGCTCACCCATATGTTGAATTTTCATTTCCAACAGTGTTTAGGAGGAGTGATCTACTTTCATATCTTGTATCTGCCTAGTCAGCAACCTCACAAAAATGTACCTGTGATAACAGGTAGGATTCTATATGTGCATATAAAAATACATGTGCTGAATAGTCTACAGAGAAAGGAGACAGGAATTTGTTGAGAGCCACAGCTGAAGGGGCCCCAGCAAACTTCCAGCTCCCCGCAAATTTCCAGCTGCCAAATGATTATTGGCTCACATCGGCCCCAGCAACATCTAGCTGATTTTCTCCTCTGTGGTGATGCTCATTTGAGATGCTTATTGAGCTCTTTACCCGCCCTTCCAGACTTCCAGATGATGATTGTCTCACAGTGGCCCCAGCAACATCTATCTCATTGGCTCCTCTGCGTTGATGCTCATTGGGCTGTTTCCCTGCCCTTTTAGAATACGGAGCTGCTCATTCGGGGACATTTTTGGCTTCGCACTTTGACCCAGCAAATCATCCTCAAGAGCAGGAGGATTGTGGGAGGTGGAGAGGCTTGTGGGTGTGACAGAGACTTTACAAGGAAGCCAGTGGTGGCAGTTGGGCTCTGAGGGTTTTTCCTGAGGAGCTGTTTTTTTTGGCGTGTGTTGTTCTTAAAATAAAGTTTGTTTCTTTTGAAAAGTGGCTCCTGAATCGTGCCCAGCCAGACTGCAGCATTTGCTGGCTTGCATGGGGAGCAACTGAAGGTAAGTGATAAGGTAAACTGCTCGCCCCTGAGGGCAGGGCAAGAGGATGGGTAGACATTTTAAGATTCCTCTTTTGTTTTGCTTCACTTTTGTTTTAAGTTGCCTGTCCATGGAGATGAGTGAGATGGAAGAAAAACCGCTCACCACTGAGGGAAAACTATTTACGTCTGAGGAACAGATAGGGAGAAAGGATGGATGCACATATCAGGAGGATAGAAATGCCATAATGACTTCTTGTTGTTCCCTTTTTATTTCATTCTGTCTCGGTTTTGTTTGGCGTCATATTGTTGGGTTGTATTACAGTAGAAATACGGGATCAGATATTAGAAAAAAACAAACTGAAAGAGTGTTAAGTAAATTGTTAGAGAAAGGAGGCATCTCAGTAAAATCAAGAACATACGTTGATACAATACAAAAATGTAGCCCATGGCTTTTTAAGGAGGAGTTGTTAAATATATCACAATGGAACCATCATGGTGAAGATTTAAAAAGAGGAGAAAAGAACAGCCCAGGGACTCTGCCAGTTGGCACATTGCCATTGTGAACGTTCATATCTGGTTTGCTTAGTCCAAAGCCTTCAGTTCAGACAAAGATAGAGGAACAAAGCTTAGAGAAGAAAATGCCATCAGGGGGAAAGTTACAAAATGAGACTGCTACTAACAAATTTCTATCACCAGAGGGCGTAAGTGTCCAACCAACAGTGCCACCTCTACAGAAGACTGTTACTAACACCTTTCTATCACCAGAGGATGTAAATGTCCAAATAACAAGGCCACCTCCATATACTGGGAGGCCCCCAACCCCCACAGTTGATAATTCGGATCCTGAGACAGGATCTCAACTATTAACATGCCCTGTGTTTGAGGTAGGAGGGCAGCAAATTCACCATGCTTTAAATTTCAAAATAGTGAAGCAGCTAAAAGAGGCTGTAACAACCTATGGTCCTCAAGCACCCTTCATTGCAAGCTTGGTCGAATCCATTAACAACTTGAATATGACGCCAGCAGATTTGGCTTATATGTGTAAAGCTGTGCTAAATGGAGGTCAATACCTGTTATGGAAGGTTGCCAATCAGGAATTTTGCAAGGATACGGCTAGGCGAAATGCAGCAGCTGGTTATCCTCAGAGAAATCTAGATATGTTGTTAGGAAAGGAACCTTATGAGGATCAGCACCAACAAATTGCATATGATCCTGGCACATACGCACAAATTGCTGCAGAGGTGGTTAGGGCATGGAAGACTTTACTAGGACATGGAGGTTTACAAGGTCAATTATCTAAGGTAATACAAGCAGCTAATGAATCTTAGGCTGAATTTGTAGATAGGCTTATTCAAACAGCTACCAAAGTTTTGGGAAATAAAGAACAAGCAATGCCATTAATAAAACAACTGGCTTATGACAAAGCGAATCGTTGGTGGAGAGATATCATTAGACCATGGAAACATGAATATTTAAACACATATATTAAATTATGTAGAGACATTAATGAATAAGAGCAAGTCGTGGCAGGGTGCAGTAAAACAGGCTTTAGATGCCAGAGACATCAATGAACAAGGGAAAATTGTGGCAGCTGCAGTAAAACAGGCTTTAGATGCCAGGCCATGAACATGTTACAATTGTGAATAAACAGGAAATTTTAAAAGGAGTTGCCCAATAGGAGGAGGTTTTAACAAAACTAGGTATCAAAGGAGTAGAATACTGAGTATTTGCCCACGATGCCCTAGAGGGAGTAATTGGGCTAATGAATGCCATTCTTAAACCACCATAGAGGGTACTTCATTATCAAAAAATGAACAAGGACCAGGTGTTTATCCACGATACCATGGAGAATGGCATTGGACTCCATTGCCAAAAAATGGACAGGGGGGCCCAATGTTCTGGGGCCAAAAACCACAAGTATACGGAGCACTGGAGGAACACAGCAACCCCATCAGAGTAGTTCCCAGGACACATTGTCCATCAGATCCCTCATCAGACAAACCAGAGGGAGCGCAGGGTTGGACATCTGCGCCTGCGCCAGATCAGTACTAACTCCAGAGATGGGGGTTTAAATCATTACCACAGCGGTGAAAGTACCTCTTCCCAAAGGAACTGTAGGCTTATTATTGGGACGCAGCTCTTTTAATCTAAAAGGACTTATGATAAGTCCTTGGGTAATTGATCTCGATTATGAAGGTGAAATGAAAATTATAGCCAATTCTCCAAAGGATATATCAGTAATTTCACCAGGAGATAGAATAGCACAGTTACTTATAATACCCAGCCTACATAATAAATTTTCCAGTCGTGCTGTAGAAAGAGGTTCCAAGGGATTAGGCTCCACAGGTGTAGATTTGGCTATGCTTTCTTTAAATTTAGATTCTCGCCCCATGCTAAAACTAAATATTCAAGGACATGAATTTAATGGGCTACTGGATACAGGTGCAGACCTTAGCATCATCTCTCGTCAAGAATGGCCAAAACATTGGCCATTACAACAAGCCACTCAAACGCTTCGAGGCCTAGGAGTGGCAACTAATCCCCATAAAGGTGCAATGGTATTAGATTGGAAGCATCCTGAAGGATGTGAAGGAACTCTACAGCCATATGTATTGGATCATCTTCCTGTAAATTTATGGGGATGAGATGTCCTAAATCAATTAGGTTTGACATTAACAATTAACATCAATCAAAATGCACCCACAATTATTGCTAGACAAGGTTTTAGGAAAGGAAAAAGATTCGAAAAACAAGAACAAGTTATAGCAGCACCAATACAAATAGATCAAGGAACAGACAGACATGGGTTGGATTTTCAGAAAGGGCCACTGAGACAATAAAAATTACTTGGAAATCAGAAAGACCAGAATGGATTTCTCAGTGGCCCCTGACTGAAGAAAAGATACAAGCAGCCCATGACCTGGTGAAACAATAATTAGCGGAAGGACATATACAACCTTCTGTATCTGCCCATAATACTCCCATTTTTGTCATCAAAAAGAAATCTGGTAAATGGAGATTATTGCAAGATTTAAGAGCCATTAATAATGAGATGGTTATTATGGGACCTGCTCAATCAGGGATTCCTCAATTGTCTGCTTTGCCAAAAACTTGGTATGTTTTAGTTATACATACTAAAGATTGTTTTTTTTTTTTTTCATTTCCAATTTTTCCTGAAGATAGTCCACGTTTTGCATTTACTATTCATGAAGGTCCTGATCAGAGGTATGATTGGAAAGTACTCCTTCAAGGGATGGCTAACAGCCCAACTATGTGTCACATTTATGTTAACAAAGTAATCGATCCACTTAGAAATGAAAATCCTGAACTACAAATATTCCACTATATGGATGATATATTATTAGCACACAAAGCTAAAAACCTATTGCTAGAATGTTATGCCACACTTACAAACTTATTAAAAAATTATAATCTAGAGATAGCAATTGATAAGGTACAATTAAATTTTCCAATAAATTATTTAGGAGTTCTATTATTCTCAACCGTGGTCAGTCCACCAAATATTCAAATACAAGTAGATCAACTCAAATCAATTAATGACTTTCAAAAGGTATTAGGAGACATAAATTGGATAAGGCCTTATCTAGGTGTACCAACAGGAGAGATGAGACCTTATTTGTTATCCTAAAAGGTCCATCAGATCCAAATTCACCCAGAATGTTAACGCCTGAAGAAAGAAAGGCATTAAAAATCATTGAAACATATATGGATAATATGCATTTGGATAGAGTTGATATAATTTTGCCTTGATTATTTATTGTACTACCAACAAAAAATATTCCTATGGGAGTATTTTGGCAAGAAGGTCCATTATTATGGATACATTTATCTTATTCTTCTAAGACTATTATTACTAGGTAACCTGAGGCCGAGGGAAAATTAATACTCATAGGAATAAAAGCAGCAAAGGGAGTGTTTGGAATTTCTCCCAATAAAATTATTACTCTATATACTATGAATCAAATTGATGAATTAGCTAATGAGTTAAATACTTGGGCAATAATCATGTGTAAATCTAATGTTTCATTTGATAACCACTTACCTTCTAATCTTTTATTGTCTTTTTGGTCATCGCATCCTGTAATTTTTCCAAAAATGACAAGAAAACACCTATCATGAATGCTCCAAATATATTCACTGATGGGTCAAATAATGGCACAGCAGCAATAGTTACACCTGATCAAACATTTACATTTTTAGTACGCAAACAATCAGCTCAAAAGGTAGAGCTTAATTCAGAATTACAAGTTTTAGTCATGTTTAAAGATTCTGTATTAAATTTATTTTCTGATAGTAGGTATATAGTTATTGCTATAGTATCCCTTGAAGATGCTGGAAGAATTTCCCCTTCCTCTACTGTTTTCTCTTTGCTTTCCACTATACAATGTCTAATCTGGGACAGAAAAGATCCATTCTTTATAGGACATATCAGGGCACATACAGGATTGCCTGGAGCTTTTAGTTTGTGCAATGATTTAGCAGATGAAACTACATATGACATACATATATATTTTCTCTACACGAGAAGAAGCTATAAATTTTCATAAAAAGTTCCACTTCAATGCTAATACTTTACAAAAGCATTTTAAAATAACTAAGGAACAAGCTAGACAAATAATAAAACAATGTCAAAATTGTGTGTCTTATTTACCACAAGTTAATCTTGGAGTCAATTATAGAGGATGGATATCTAACCATATTTGGCACATGGACATCACACAGTTGCCGGAATTTAGAAAATTAAAATATTTGCATGTTACAGTTGATACTTCTTCTGGATTTTTGATGGGCTCCCTTCATGCCGGAGAAAAAACTAAAGATGTTATAGCTCATTGCTTACAAAATTTTGCCACTGTGGGTGTTCCAAAACAGTTAAAAACAGATAATGCCCCTGATTATACTTCTACCTCCTTTAAACAATTTTGCTCATCATTTGGCATTACTCATATAACAGGAATCCCATACAATCCACAGGGACAAGGCATAGTTGAAAGAGCAGATCAAACTATTAAAATATACTTATTAATGTAAGAAGACGGAATTGGGAAGGGGTATAAATTCCCCAAACCATAATCTTAAAATAACCCTTTTTACTCTAAACTTTTTAAATTTGGATTCATCAGGACTTAGTGCTGTGGAAAGGCATATGTGTCAAAAAAATGTGCATAAGCCCAAGGTACATTGGAAGGATATTCTAAAAGGACAATGGAAAGGCCCTGACCCAGTAATTGTCTAGAGTCGGAGATCTGTTTGTGGGTTTCCACAAAAAGAACAGGGTCCCGTGAAATGGAGGCTGCCCCAATTCCTGTGACATTTTCACAAGTTACAATGGTATATCAACCATAGGCACCCGGGAACAGCTCTGCACACAGGCCTGGTTTACTCCATCTTCTCTACATTAAGTACAGAGAGGCTGATTCAGACACAACACTTCATCCTGACTGGGTTTTTTGCCATGGAAGATTTTGCTCTCTCAGGTCCTTCATACCTGCCTTAGTCTTCCCCAGGGGCCATTTCTGCATGGACCTTTGAGGTTCTCAGCAGGTGGAAGATCCCCTACACTGCTTTATTGTAAGACCAACTCTGTCCCTGCTCTATTGTAAAGTTATATTGAGGGAAGAGTGTATGGTTAGGATTAATAACAGGTTCAATTTGGGTTAGGAATCATTCTGCTGGATGAATAATGGTATTGGGAACCTGCGATATTTTCAAGAATATATAGATGAAATATAAGTAAGAAAACAGAAATCTAGGTGAGATTTGAAGCCCAGAAGTGCATTGGGCCCTTGATTGGGATTCTTAGCTTTGTATTATATTCTGGACAGATGTCTCAGATAAATCGATATACAGTGGCATAGGACCTTGTACCTTGGATGGTGGAATGTCAAAAAGAACATCCAATCAAAAGGATAGTTGGTAGGATTAGGAAGATAGTGAGTATGTTTAGAAAGCAGAGTGATTATAGGATTTGGACCAAAAGTTCTTTAGCAGTAGGGTTTCGGGTAGAGAATGAATGTAAATATCAGCACATTTGAAGAGTCAGTCACATTGATGAACTCTGGAAAATATGTAGGCAACCATATATAAATAGAGACATTAGGAAATCAGGCAAAGTATAAAGTGTGGGATAGGATCAGACATTTTCAAAAGGGTTGAGTTTGAATATATAATCTTAGGAAGAAACAAATATGAAGTCACCAATAGGTTTGACATTTGAGAGCATTAGGCAACCTGGACATGGATGTTTTTAGTAATCCATACTCACTTTCCATTTAGACTTTGGTAAAATCATAAGTGTGACCTTTGCATTTTGTGCCCAGAATATAACTCTGATAAAATGTATCTGTAGATCAGGTGACTTGAGTATTTCTTCCATCATTTCTGGGAGCAATATTTTGAAGACGTATAAATTGGTATTAGGGGTACAAATAGGTGTCCTCTTTGTCCATGAATATAGAGATAATGCATGAATAGAACATACAGTGAATATATAATATAAATGGTTCCAACTTTAAATAATGGATTGAATTGATATCTGAAAATATACAGGAAATCTAATATTGATATACAGACATTCATTACAACCAGTTATACATCTAATGGTAATATTAGGGTTATGGTTTATCATGAAGAGTGTGTGAGTTTTGCTTTAAAAGTGATTATGGAAATCAAAAATAATGTGTTTGAAAAGAAGTCTCATGAAAAGACCAGTCAAGAAACCTGGTGGAATACATGTGTTCTGAATTAGGAAGTGATGAAAAATAAAACAAAATGCCAATAAATTTCTGAACTTGTGGATGAAATATATATCCTATCATATGCATTAACTAAGAAATACTAATGGACCAGTATTGAATAAAAATGAACGACAAACTACATATCTTGTCCCATAGGAATCATTTACTGAAGTTAGTTTTCAGTACTAGGAATAAAATATGTAGTTTAGATGGATGAATATTTCTGAGAATAATCTTGTGAAAAGTTGATTATTAATCCACATACATGAATATGAATGAATTTAGGGAGTGTATAATAAGACACATATATTTCATATTTTGAAAAATCTGGAGAGTCTGTGTGTGTGTATATGTGTGTGTGTATATATATATATATATATATATATATATATATATATATATATATATATATATATATAATTCACATATTCGTTAATTGTAAAACACATGGAGAAACATTTCAACAAAAAATTGACTAGATTTATAACTCCTACCCTATATAATGCAAGTCCAACGATACAACATGCCTCCTCTGGACTGCTTGTATTTCTATTCTGTTTGCGTTAATTTTCTCCATCATATTAGGATTAGTAGTCAGAGTCTAGTTTGGCATGGATTAGTGTCAGGGATTCAGTATTTCAAATGGAAAATTGGAAAATGATTCCTTTGTTTATGTAAACATGTGCTACAGAAAATCTTCCCACTCTAATCTAGAACAATGCCTTGACATTTCCTTCGCCCCAAGTGAGACACAATTAGAGGAGAAGAGTTAGAAAATCTGTAAATACATATGTGGAATCGAATATGCTCAGGAGTTCACAAAGTTGGAGGTGGTAGAGGAGATTCCAAAAGTAAGAGACAGGGTAAACACTCCACAAACATGGAGCTCTGCTGGCCTAAAGACTTCTAGAGGTACTGCCTCTGAGTTTGGGCGCTTGAATTATATGTTGTAGTCAGGAGACTGAGCTTCTTTGTAGCGAGACCATCAAAGCTGGGTATGCTTCTAAGTTACCTGGAAGCCATGGTTTCTTATTTTCTAATGAAAATGAGGCAGCAGTTCTTAATTCTCTCTTTGTAGGTAAACTGTGGCCACCGTGGTATTATTATCTCCCCCTGTGGACTGTGAAGCCATTTGGTCATCCTCCACTTTTCATGGTGTTTCTTGCTGCTTCACTGGGAGTTTGGTATTTGCATCACGAAATACAAAGAATCAACTGGGACACAGTGCTGGAGGGAGTTCTGTCACGTGTGGGGGGTCAGGGTCTGGAGGAGAATGCACCAAACAGGCTTCTCTCCCACATAGCTTGCCTCCTTGACCATAGCAACCTGATTCTGAACAGTGGCCTGAAATCTCTCTATATAACAAGATGCCTTTACATAGAAGTGTCTGCTGGCTGCACCATGTCAGTCACAAGCCATTTGGTAGCCAATGGCAAATCCACATGGCCCCACCACAGATGTTTTTTTATATCACACACCTGCCCATCACTGCACTAGGCCCACTACTCAGCAGGCTCCAACTTCCTGGCATCTCTGTTCTACACCATTTTCATGAAACTCAGTCAATCAAGGCACTGTCTTGCATATTTACGATCAGCAACAGGACATCCAAAGGTTCTCCAGTGGCATCTGGTAATGGGAATTTCATAAATTTCATGGTATTTATCTAGTAATTTTTCAAGGATGAAGTTGCGGCATGAGGGTTTCAATTCATTCGGGGACCATTAATCGTTTTGGAAGTTCGTTTCAAAGAAAGTTCTGGAGAATTCTCATAGGCAAGGCTTCCCAAAGATTGCCCAATAGGTCACATAAATCCAGGCCCATTGAGGTGTACAATGTAACGTCCATGTGTGTTTTGACTCTCAACTAAGCCTGACAAGTCCTTAAGAATAAAATCATGTGATATCAAGGCTGAGATTCCCAGTGACCTCTGGAAAGCCACCCTGGTCCTAGATCTCAGTTTCCAATGGTGACTCTCACGCTTGGACTCCTAAAATCCCAACACAATTCATGGCAATACTTCTTTAAGTTCAGTTCTTGTACTCAGTCTCTAAGTGGAAACACACCAGACTTCAAGCCCAGGTGGACTCAGTCATCCCTTCCAACTGTCACAAAAATGAACACAATTAAAACCAAAACACTCCCACATGGCCCTCATCTTCTTTCATGTAGACACTCATCATAACCTCTGGCTGGAGATTTCCATGAGGAACGCAGCCCAAGACAGTGTACAAAATACGCTCCCTTGCCCCTCATTTACCTAAATTCTGAATGGCCTGGACACTCTTCGTGTCAAAGAGGAGTGATCAAATAGGCCTGCCATTAATACTGATCCACTTCTCGAATTTGAGACCTACTGATTGTGGGGTTTAGATTCTTTATGTGAATTGGAGTCAGGAGAAAACCCAAGCACCTATGGGTTAGCCTCTGCTGGGATTTGAAGAACTCATTTGACCTAAAGGATCCCTATTCTCTCTTGATTGATATCAGAAACCTAACAGAGGAAGGCGAAAGACTTCATCCACAATTACTGCTTTTTTTGCGATTTTAGTTTTGGATGCACACATGGGATCTTTCTTAAGATCCATCAGGTGCTGATAATCTAAGCCACAGCCTAACAAAGTGCCAAGAGGCTGATTCAGAAATCAATCCCTTTGCAAAGCAATTAAGCAAAGAGCCACAGTTGATGCCCATTCTTTTCTATTTGAAAAAAGGTTTTCTTCAGGCTTCACAAAGCATTGGCCTGAGGCAAAGACTTTCCTGACATTCAGGGCAACAGAACAATAGGTAAGCAAAAGGCCCAAAGCAGGATTTCTCCACTGAGACTTTACTGGTCACACTGGAATGTGAGTTTTCTGAGATGCTCGCCATTCACTCCAACTATCCAGTACATGGCCATGTCACAGAGCTTGGAGGTGGTACATATCTTGGATACAAAACCATGAGTCTGTTCTGGAGAATGGCCATATTTCAGGAAGAAAACAGGAACTTAGGAAGATCATAGGTGTTGCCCATCGATAAGGCAAGCCATATTCCACTCATAAATTAAGCAGGATGAGTGCCGGGAAGCTTTCTACTAGACAGGACACATCCATTGATCCATTCTCTTTTCTAATGTCTACAACCAAGACACAGTGGGATACACAGACACAGAAACACTCGCATTGTCAAACGACTTACTAGAAACAGTTCACTCCAAACCAAACAAACCTCATTTCCTACCTATTCTCAGAACATGAGACAAACCACACCCACACCCAAACCACACCCACACCCACACCCACAAAGGCACCTCCTTCCCCCAAGTAGGTCTGTGACTATCTGGAGTGTCCTCTGACTGTGGGCCATTCTAGGTTCCCCCGAAATGTCCTGTCCTGTCTCATATCTTGTTTCCTTGGCCAACTCTCTGAAGTTGTCAGGAACCAGTGGTGAGCCATTACCTTCTTTCTCAGGAGAGGCCCCTCTTCAGAGCTTTCCTGCCATTTGGCCATCCTAGCAACTGTAGGTACCAAGAAAGACTGACTCTGTCCTTGGGAAACCAAAAAAGTGAGACCACTGGGACTGGGACTGGCACTGTTTGACTGGCTTCCTGGATCCCAAGTTTAGAGAGTTCCATCACCAAGGAAATGAGGTGAGGTCACTTCCTTCAGGAACTGAATGAGTTCACTGCCTTCGCAACCACTTTGTCCTAAGAGTTGCTTCCACTGGTCTCATGAGATGGAGGCTGCCCCTGCTTCCTGTGACACTTTCACAAGTTAGAATGGTATATCAACCATAGGCACCCAGGCACAGCTCTCCACACAGGTCTTATTTGGTCCATCTTCTCTACATTAAGAATAGAGAGGCTGATTCAGACACAACCCTTCACCCTGACCAGGTTGTTTTCCATGGAAGATGACATTTGCTCTCTCAGGTCCTACAGAGGTGCCTACATCTTCTCCAGGGATTATTTCTGAATGGACCTTTGAGGCTCTAAGCAGGTGGAAGATCCCCTACATTCCTGTATTGTAAGACCAACTCTGTCCCTGCTCTTCTGTAAAGTTAGATTGAGGTAAGAGTTTATGGTTAGGGTTAATAACATGTCCGATTTGAGTTAGAAATCTTTTAGCTAAAATATATGTTTGAAAACAGAAATCTAAGTAACATCTGAAGCCCAGAAGGGCATTGGGCCCTTGATTGGGATACTTAGCTTTGAATAAATCGATATACAATGCATAGGACCTTGTACCTTGGATAATTGAATGTAGAAGTAAACATCCAGTCAAAAAGGATAGTCGGTAGTGAAAGGTTAATAAAATAGGTACTTGTAACTTCCTGTTTTTCTGTATGCTTAACAAAACACTGTTGAAATCTTGAGAACTGTTTGCGAATCTTGTTCCCAGAATGTACTGTCCCCAACTGCCAAAGTGTAGAATGTACTCTCTCACCCGGTTGCATGCAAACTGCCCACTCTCGATTAGCCATTAGTAAACTTCCCTCCCTGTGCTCTCCAAGGAAAGTATATAAACTCTGCTTAAACTGTTCTCAGGGCTCTCTACTCTATTCAAGTGAGCTCTGAGCCCCAGCATACCGGACCCCCAAAAAACCCTTTGTTGTTTCATGAGACAGTCTTTTGGTGGTCTCCTACTTCGATGCTCGCCTGACATTTACATATGGAGGTTCCACCGAGTTCTGGCAGCGGCAGACAAGAGACCCTAACGGGCTCCTCTCGGGGTAAGTAAGGCGCCTCTTTTTGGTTTCAGTTTTAAGGTAAGGGCTTGGCAAAATGGATGTCGATGAAGAGCGTGAGCTCTCTCCTACGGTGGCTAACAGACGTGTCACAGAGCCACAGGCCACGTCCCTGCAGGATGCCCCAAAGGACTCAAGAAATCAAGGCACAATAGTTTCCTCCACTCAGTGATATTTTGTTTCAGATTCGGTATTGCCAGCCCATCGGGTTTTGCCAGCTACTCAGTCCGGGTCTCAGTTTCGGATGTCCATTGCTTGTCTTTAATGTCTTGTCTTGTCTGTGTCATGTGTCTTTGCATTCACTGTTTGTGTATCTTTAATTATGGGACACAGCACTTCAATGCCCCTGTCCCTCACCCTTGATCACTGGACCAAAGTTTGCTTAAGGGCTCAGAATCTTTCTTTTTCAGTAAAACGCCAGACCTGCCAGACTCTCTGTGCCTCAGAATGGCCTACATTTGGAGTCGGATGGACCCAAGAAGGATATCTCTACTTCCCACTATTTTAATAAGTCAGGAGATATTGTCTTACAGGCAGGCACACATAGCCATCCGGATGAAAAGCCATATATCTTAACTTGATAGGACCTCTGCAAATCTCCTCCTCCATGGGTGAAGCCTTTCCTTATCCCTGCCCCCGCTCCTACTCCTTCCCCCATGATCTCTCAAACCCTCTGCTCCTCCTCCTCCTCCATGCTCTGTTCTCCCTGAGTCACAAGATTTGACTCTACTGGACTCTCCTCCCCCTCCTTATTCCCTGCCCTCGTCCCCCAACCACCAACACCCTCTAAGTGATTCCCCTGCAGCTGACTCAGCCTCTCCGCCATTGGAGGAAGCTAAGCTGGCCCAGCGCCCTCCAGATAACTCCCCCGTGGCAAACACAACTTCTCCTCCTCAGGAGGAAGCTGGCCCGGCTAAGGGAACTCGCTGGCGGCAAATGATTGAAAACCCTGGAAGTCCCACGATGCTCCCCCTATGTCCCTACGGGCCAATGATTGACGAAGGCCATTGGGGGAAAATGCAAGCCTACCAATATTGGCCTTTCTTCTATTCAGACCTATATAACTGGAAAAATAACAATACCCCTTTTTCTGAGAATTCCACCGGGCTCACAGGTCTGGTTGAGTCATTGATGTTTTCACACCCGCCTACTTGGGATGATTGTCAACAACTTCTAGGGACTCTCTTCATGACAGAGGAACGAAAGAGAATCCTCCTGGAAGCTAGAAAAAAATATCCTCGGACCAGATGGGAGACCGATATACCTTCCCAACATAATCAAAGCCAGCTTTCCCTTGAACCAATCCAACTGGGACCCCAACACCTTTGAAGGTAGAAAGCATCTGTCCACTTATACCGGTTTTTAACAGTGGGTGTCCGAGCGGCCGCTAGGCAACCAACTAATTTGGCCAAGGTAAGAGAGATTATTCAAGGGCCTGATGAATCTCCCTCTATGTTTCTACAGAGAATTATGGAGGTATATAAGAGATATACTCCTTTCGATCCTCAGGCAGAGGATCAAAAGGCATCTGTCACAATGGCCTTTATTGGGCAAGCTTTCCTGGATATTAAAAGAAAGTTTCAATGCTTTGATGGATTACAAGATATGACTTTGAGCTATTTAGTCAGAGAAGCCGAGAAAGTATACTATAAGAGAGAAACTGAGGAAGAGAAAAGAGCAAAGCGAGGATAAAAGAAACAAAAGGCAGACTAAGGCATTGACTAAGGTCCTGGTCACAACACCAAAAGGGCCAGAAATTAAGAAACTGGGAGACAGGAAGGGATACCTGGTCCCACACCAGAGGCCACCCCTGGCCTCAGATCAATGTGCCTACTGTAAAGAAAAAGGACACTGGGCCAAAGAGTGCTCTAGAAGGAGACAGCCATGCCAGCCAGCCATTCTGACTTTGGAGGATGACTATGAAAGTCAGGCTCAGATACCCTCCCCGAGCTCAGGGTAACTTTTGAAGTAGAGGGGACCCCAGGAAACTTTGAAGTGAATACAGAGGCAATATACTCAGCCCTTAAGGCCCCATTGAGCCCTCTATCAAATAAAAGGTCTCCAGTTCAAGGGGCTAATGGCAGTAAATATCAGGCATAGACAACTAAGAGGACCATGGACCTGGGGAAAGGAAAAATCCATCACTCCTTCCTAGTAATCCCAGAATGCCCGGCCCCATTAATGGGCAGAGATCTCCTCACCAAGCTCCGGGACAAAATAAGTTTTAACACTGAAGGCCCCCAAATAGAATTTCTAAATCCTTAAGTAAAAACTCCTATAATCATGTGTCTAACTATATCAGTAGAAAATGCACATCAACTCACTCACCTTGGTTCAAAGAAACTGCAGGTATTTCTGAAGTATCAAGAACAGAGTTTTCCACTAACAGACTCACAGCAAAAGGAAATAACTGAATGAATATAAAAAGCCTGTCGGGTCCATCAATTGGTTAATGCTTACCCTTCCGAGCTTCCTGCAGGAAAGCACCAACGAGGAACCAGACCAGGACAATTCTGGGAAGTGGACTTTACTGAAATTAAGCCAGCAAGGTATGGACATAAATATCTCCTAGTCTTTGTAGATACATTTTCAGGATGGATTAAAGCCTTCCCCACAAAAAGAAAAAGAAGAAAAGAAACAGCGCAAATGGTGGTCAAGAAGATCCTGGAAAATATTTTTCCAAGATACGGCCTGCCTAAGGTAATAGGGTCTGATAATGCACCAGCGTTGGTGACCCAGGTAACTCAGGGATTATCCAGGAACCTGGGGATTAATTGGAAGTTTTATTGTGCTTATAGAACCCAGAGTTCAGGACAGGTAGAAAGAATGAATAGAACCATTAAAGAGACATTAATGAAATTAAGTATAGAGACCAGCATAAAAGATTGGACTATGCTCCTGCCTTATGCAATGTTTCATGGAAGAAATACTCCCTCGGTTTCTATGAGTAACCTCAACCCCTGTGAAATTCTCTATGGTGCCCCTCCTCCAGTAAGGGACCTAACCCCAACTCTAAGACCTAAGGATCCCTTCCACACCCCCTTGCTTTACAGACTTAAAGCTCTTGAAAGAAGACAGGGATACCTGTGAAAATAGCTGGCCACTGCCTACCAAACTGGGGATGAGGGGATTCCACATCGATATCAAGTAAGAGACTTCATCTACGTAAGATGACATCAGGTGTCATCCCTGGAACCTCGCTGGAAAGAAACATACCAGGTGCTACTTATAACCCCTACAGCGGTAAAGGTAGACAAAATCAATCCTGGATCCATACCTCTCATCTCAAGCCTGCGCCCTGTCCAGACTCTGGCTAGAAACTGTAAAAGACTGGTAACACTTTCAAATTGCATTTTCGCTGTTTGGATAAGTGTATAGACTCACCCATTGGCCACAAGTAGTCCTAACCCTCATCAGCCCGTTCAGCAGTGATGGCTGTTCACAAATCCTACTGGAAAAGAAGTATAATCTATCTCGCATACAGCCCCCTTAGGGACCTCGTGGCCATCTCTCCACCCAGACATTTGTCAGCTGGCTATAGGTCTTTCCTATTGGGATATCCCTGATGAAGAGGATCCCACTAAAATTCCATTAAATCCCTTCCATACCATAGATAATGGAAACAGACATTATGGATGTAGGAATATGTAAGCCAGATGCAGTTTGGCTAGCCTAGATTACTATATTTGCCTGGCAGACTATCAAAGCCACAAACAGTCATGGCTGTGTGGGGGAAAAGCCGACTTCTTCTCTAAGTCTTGGGGATGTGAGCATACAGGGGCTGCCTGATGGAACCCAAACTCCTCATCAAATTCAGTACACAGCCTTGGCCATATTACCAATTACATAACCATAACTTATGGCCCCCAGAGGGGTCTCCAGATCCTCAAATTCTGCGTGACCTTTTTAACTTCTGCAAGTGCTCAAAAGGGTGAAAGGAGATTCCCCTATGTGGAGGCCTTTTACCTCCTTCACTCACAAGCTGAACTATGCTTATCCAATAGATCCTCACCTTCAGCCCTCTGCTCCAGAGTCTCTGCTCTCACTCCCACCTCAGCAACCTGATTTCTCCCCTCCAATTATTAGATCAAAACCACAAACCTCTGCCTGTTCTCAGACCATTGTCCCCTTGCTTGTAGCCGGTACTGAGGCACCCCTCCACCTACTCACTCCTCTCTTCTCCTGTCAGTGCCCGCACCGGGTACCACCAGGTCCTATTACCAGCTAACCCAAAGTTTAAACCAGCTGAGGAGAGCCATCAGACCCCTATCCAAGATGTAATGAAAATGGTATTTAAAGTTGCTTTGTTATCACTGAGAACAGTTTACTAAGAATTTAAAGTCCATCACATGCATTTTGGGATACTCACTCCCGTCTTCCCCTCTGCTCTACCTGTTCTACTGCTCAAGTTTTTGTTGCTAGGAAAATCCCAAACCCCTTTCCCATTCTTTTTTTTTACATCTCTCCTTCCTTATTCTCAGATTCTCGGAGCAGCTCCCAGCCCCACCTTCCCCATCTTCCCCCTCTGTACCAGGCACACAGAAAATTCTTAGCTGACCTTATCCAGAAGTCTTCACCATGGCTGACTTTAAGACTTTTAGAAAAAGAGTCCCTATAAAAGAGTTCAATGTAGATAATCTTCCTCTATTCATGTTGTCCTGTTTTCCTTGGCCACTGGCTAAAAAAATCATCACACCTAAGCTCGACACCCCCTTACTTGTTTTTCACAAAATATGTGAACAAGGCCTCTGGTCTTGAGCTGGGGCTTCACAGAGATGGCTACATTTCTAAGGTAAAGAAGTTACCAACAGGGCTCCATGGTAACAGCTGGCAGGGTGAAAATAAGAAACGGAAGTAAAAGCTCTCCCCCTCCCAGGTGTCCTTGAAAAGTTAACTTTCCCAGAATAGAGGAAAAAACAGAAACAAAAACTGCTTTTTTGAACTTCTGCAGACAGTTAACTTCTGTGCCCCTTTCCTTACATGTTGGGTACAAAATTCTGAAACTAACTAAACTTGGGTTTCAGGGGATTAATTGTTTATAACAGAAGCAATGCCTTCTGAATCCGGTTGCAACCGAATAGAACTATTTCCCTGTCTTCGATGCTATCTTAGGTGCCTTGCCTTGCCGTCCCTACAACAGCATAATTCTATATAATTAAACATTGTTTATGTTTTAAAGAAATGATCAAGAGATGTGATTAATTGTGTAATGGTTCAGATGTTTCCCAGAGTGCTCTATCATGATGCATGTTCATTTGAAGACCAAATAGGGGGGCATACAACCCGTTTCCACTGGTAACATATATCCCTCACTTTAGCCATTTTATTAGGAATAGGAATGGCTGCAGGGGTGGGCCCAGGAACCACTTCCCTGGTCCATGAGACACAAAAAATGACCCAATTAGAAGCAGCAATAGACAAAAACTAAGATATTAGAAACCTTTTTCAGAGCTTTGCATGAATCTTTAAACTATCTCTCTGAAGTTGTTTTACAGAACAGTTGAGGGAAACAAAACACACACACACAAAAAAAACTACCAATATATATGTCAATCAAAATTCATCATAAAATATATATCATCCACAGATCCAAAAATATTCATTTTACTGATCATGGATTTATGTATGATGTTGTTCAACTAGGAAGCTCACCCATAGGTTGAATATTCAGTTCCAACAGGGTTTAGGAGGAGTGATCTCTTCTCTCAATTTGTATCTGCCAAGACAGCCACCTCACAAGAATGTACGTGAGGTACCTGGTAGGATTCTATATATGCATTTAAAAATACATGTACTGAATTGGTTACAGAGAAAGAGAGACAGGAATTCACATATTTGTTAACTTTAAAAACACATGGAGAAAAATTTCAACAAACAATTGACTAGATTTATAACTGCTTCTCTGTATCATGCAAAAGGCAAACCCAACTATACACCATGCCTCCTCTGAACTGCTTGTGTTTCTATTCTGTTTGGGTTATTTTTCTCCATCATTTTAGGATTAGTAGTCAGAGTCTGGTAGTGTATGGGTTAGTGTCAGGGATTCAGTATTTCTAATGGAAATTAGGAAATTGAACCCAATGTGTATGCAAATATATGCTACACAAAAATCTTCCCAATCTAATCCAGAACAATGCTTTAACATTACCTTCGCCTCAAGTAAGACACAATTAGAGGAGAAGAGTAAGAAAATCTGTGAATATCTATGTGGAATAAAAATGCTCCAGATTTCACATCTTTGGAGGTGGTAGAGGAGTTTCTAAAAGTAAGGGACAGGTTAAACACTCCACAAACATGGAGCTCTGCTTGCCTAAAGACTTTTTGAGAATGTGCCTCTGAGGTTGGCACTTGAAATATATGTTGTTGTCAGGAGCTTTAGCTTCCTTTGTAGTGAGACCATCAAAACTGGGTCTGCATCTATGTAACCTGGAGGCATGGTTACTTATTTTCCAATGAAAATGAGGCAGCAGTGCTTAATTCTCTCTTTGAAGGTAAACTGTGGCAAGTGAGTCCTAAGTGTCTCACCATTTGGACTGTGAAGCCATTTTGTTATACTCCAGTTTTTGTGGTGTTTCGTGCTTCTTCACTGGGAGTTTGGTATTTGCTTCACCAAATACAATGAGTTCAAATGGGACACAGTG
Source organism: Callospermophilus lateralis (assembly GCF_048772815.1). Classification (NCBI taxonomy): domain Eukaryota; kingdom Metazoa; phylum Chordata; class Mammalia; order Rodentia; family Sciuridae; genus Callospermophilus; species Callospermophilus lateralis. The sequence goes on along the minus strand of NW_027514757.1, from coordinate 31,535 downwards.
CTGGAGGCAGTTTTGTCAAGTGTGGTGGGCAGGGTCTGCACCAACCAGGGTTCTATCCCACTTAGCTTGACCCCTTGACAATAGCAACATGATTCTGAACATTGCCCTGAAACCTCTCCATATAAAGAGATGCCTTTATATTTATAGGTCTCCTCGCTGCACCACGTCAGTCACAAGCCATTTGGAAGCCAATGGAAGATCCACATGGCCCCAACACAGATGTTTTATCACACACTTCCATAACACTTCTCTAGGCCCACTACTCACCAGGCTTCAACTTACTGGCATCTCTGTTCTACACCATTTTCTTAAAACCCAGTCAATCAACTCACTGTCTGGTATACTCATGATCAGAAACAAGACATCCAAAGTTTCTCCCGTGCCATCTGGTCATGGTAATTTCTAAAATTTTATTTTAATTATCTATCAATTTTACACGAATGAAGTTGGAGGCACTGTGAGTTTCAATTCATTCAGGAACCATTAAATGGTGAGGAAGCTAATTTCAAAGAAAGACATATAACACTCTCACAGGCAAGGCTTCCCAAGAGTGGCCAAAAGGTCACATGAAGCCACGCCCATTGAGGTCTACAATGTGAGGTCCATGTGTGTTTTGAATCTCAATTATGGCTGCCGAGTCTTTAAGAAAAAAAAAAATGTGATATCTTTTCTGATATTCCCAGTGCTCTATTCAAAGCCGCCCAGGGCCTAGATCTCAGGTTCCAAGGGAAACTCTCATACCTGGCCACCTAAACTCCCAACACAATTCATGGCAATACTACTCTGAGGTCAGTTCCAGAACTCAGTTTCTACGGGGAATCACACCAAAGTTCAAGCCCAGGTGGACCCAGTAAGCTCTTCCAACCGAGACTTAAATGAAAACAATTAAAACCAAAACACTCCCACATGGCCCTCATCTTCTCCCATATAGACACTCATCTTAACCTCTGGCTGGAGTTTTCCATGAGGGGCGTAGGCCAAGACAATGTCCAAAAAAATCTGCCTTGCACCTCATTTGCCTAACTTCAGGGTGGCCTGGACACACTTCCTGTGTACTAGGAGTGATCAAATAGGCCTGCTCTTAATACTGTTCCATTTCTCCAATTTGAGGCCTTGTGACTGCGGGGTTTAGATTCTTTATGTGAATTGGAGTCATGAGAAAACTAAGCACCTCTGCAGAGATTTGAAGAACTCATTTGACCCAAAGGATCCCCATTCTCACTTGATGGATTTCAGGAACCTAACAGAGGTAGGCAATATAATTCATTTTCGATTTCCAAAACCAATTTGAAGCAAAACTCACACAATCTTCATGATAAACCAAAACACTAATATTACTATTAGATGTATAACTGGTTGGAATGAATGATTGTATATCAATATCAGATTTCCTGTAATTTTTCAGATATCAGCTCAATCCATTATTTAAAGTTGGAACAAGTTATATTATATATTCACAGTATGGTCTATTCATGCTTTATCTCTATATTCATAGACACAGGGTACACCTCTTTGTACCCCCAATACTAATTTTATTTCTTCAATATATTGCTCCCAGAAATGGTGGAAGATATACTCATGTCACCTGATCTACATATATATTATATCACGGTAATATTCTGGACAAAAAATGTAAAGATCACACTTATGATTGTACCAAGCCAAAGTGGAAAATGAACATGGATTACTAAAAACATCCATGTCCAGGTTGCCTAATGCTCTCAAATTTCAATCCTATTGGTGACAACATATTTGTTTCTTCCTAAGATTACATATTCAAACTCAACCCTGTTGAAAATATCTAACCCTATTCCTCACTTTTTACTTTGCCTGATTTCGTAATGTCTCTATTGATATCTGCTTTTCTACATATTTTCCCCAGTTCATCATAGTGACTAACTCTTCCTATGTGCTGACATTTACATTCCCTCTCTAACCGAAACCCTATTGCTAAAGAACTTTTGGTCCAAATCCTATACTCACTCTTCTTCCTAAAACTACCGACTATCTTCTTAATCCTACTGAATATTCCTCTTTGACTGGGTGTTCTCTTCTACATTTAATCATCCTAGGTACAAGGTCATATGCCATTGTATATTGAATTATCTGAGACATCTTTAGAGAACATAATTCAAAGCTAAGTATCCCAATCAAGGGGCCAATGCACTTCTGGCCTTCAAATCATACCTAGATTTCTGTTTTCATTCTTATATTTCACCTCTATATTCTTGTAAATATCGCAGGTTCCCAATAACATTATTCATCACATAGAATATTTCTTAACCCAAATCAAACCTGTTATTAACCCTAAACATACACTGTTCCCTCAATCTCATTTTACAGAAGAGCAGGGACAGAGTTGTTCTTACAATACAGGAAAGTAGGGCATCTTCTACCTGCTGAGACCCTGAAAGGTCCATACAGAAATGATACCCAGAGAAGTTCTAGGCAGGTATGAAGGACCTGAGAGAGCAAAAGTCATATTCCCTGGCAAGCAACCTGGTCAGGATGAAGCAATGTGTCTGAATCAGCCTCTCTCTTCTTATTGTACAGAAGATGGATCAAACCAGGCCTCTTTGGAGAGCTGTTCCTTGGTGGCTATGGATGATATACCATTCTAACTTTTGAAAGTGTCACGGGAAGTAGGGGAAGCCTCCATATCATGGGACCCTTGGAAGCAACTCTTAGGACAATGTGGTTGCCAAGGCAGTGGCCTCATTCAGTTCCAAAGAAAGTGACATACCTCATTTCCTTGGTGATGGAACTTTCTGAACTTGGTATCCAAGAAGCCGCGCACCAAGAGGCAGTCCCAATCTCCGTCCCAGTGGGCTCACTTGTTTGGATTTACCAAGGACAGAGTCAGTCTTTCTCGGTAACTACTGCTGTGAGGATGGCCAAATGCCAGGAGAGCTCTGAAGAGGGCCTTTTCCTGAGAAAGCAGGTAGTTGCTCAACACCTTTTTCCTGACAACTTCACAGAGTTGGCCAAAGAAACCAGATCAGAGAGGCGGTTTGTTTGGTTTGGAGTGAAATGTTTCTAGTAAGTCGTTTGACAAGGTGAGTGTTTCTATGTCTGTGTATCCCTGTATCCCACTGTGTCCGTGGTTGTAGACATGAGAAAAGAGAATTCAACAATGGATGTGTCTTGTCTAGTAGAAAGCTTCCCAGCATTCATCCTGCCCAATTTATGAATGGAGTGCGGCTTGCCTTATGGATGGGCAACACCTACTACCTTCATAAGTCCCTGTTTTCTTCCTGAATTCTGTCCACTCTCCAGAATAGGCTCATGGTTTTGTGTCCAAGATATGTACGAACCCCAAGGTCTGTGACATGGCCATGTACTGGATAGCTGAAGGGAATGGGCAGCATATCAGAAAACTCAGATATCAGTGTGACCAGGAAAGTCTCAGTGGATATAACCTGCTTTGGGCCTTTTGCCTACATATTGTCTTTGCCTCAGGCCACCCCTTTGTGAAGCCTGAAGAAAACAGTTCTCAAATGGAAATGAATGGGCATCACCTGTGGCTCTTTGCTTAATTGCTTTGGAAAGGGATGTGTCTGGATCAGGCTCTTGGCTCTGTGTGAGGCTGTGGCTTAGATTCTCAGCAACTGATGGATCTAAAGAAAGATCCCATGTATGCATCCAAAACCAAAATGGCAAAAAGTTCAGTCATTGTGAATGAATTATATGTCTGTGAAGTTGTCATGAGCCAGCGGTGATCCACTACCTGGTTTCTCAGGAAAGGCCCATCTTCAGAGCTTTCCTGACATTTGGCCATCCTCACATCAGTAGGTACCAAGAAATACTGACTCTGTCCTTGGTTAATCCAAGCAAGTGAAAACACTGAGACTGAGACTGGGACTGGCTCTGGGTGCCTGGCTTCCCGGATCCCAAGTTCAGAGAGTTCCATCACCAAAGAAGTGAGGTGAGGTTACTTCCTTCCATAACTTAATTCCTCTGGAAGGAAGAGCTGCTGCACATTGATTGCTTCGCACCTATTGAGAGGAGATGCTTGGCCCCATGCGCACAGCTCCACCTTCTGGAAGAGAAGTTAATTGAACTCTATTACTGCATGTATTATTATTATTTTTTTTTATTTTCTTCTTTTTCTTTCATTTTCATTTTTTTGTTATTGTTGTTTAACTTTTATTAATGTTTTTATTTTTTTATTTTTTTAATTTTATTATTATTATTATTATTATTTTAAATTTTTATTTTTTTAATTATCATTATTATTTTTAAAAAATTTATTTCTTTATTTGTTTTCCATTTTTTTTCTTTCGTCTTTTCATTTCTATTCATTTTTCTTATTCTCCCTTTCTTGAATTCTACCTGCCTACTCTCATTCTCATTAGTGACTTCTTCCCATCCCTACTATTATCTTTCCTCCCAAGCTTCAAATAAATTAATAAGAGTTAGCAGTAACTCAGCAAACAGAACAAGAAGTAACATGAGCAGCATAAAAAAGCAAGGATGAAAAGGAGTACAAACAATGAAGAATAGCCTAAATAATCAGGAGGACATAGAATCATCAGAAAAATGGTCATATAAAGAACTCAAGGAATACCTTAGACAGATGGAATGGAACCTTAAAGAGGATACGAGAAAGCAAATCCAAACAGTGAAAGAACACATTGAAAATGAATTACATAAACAGATAAAAGAAGAAATTAAGCGTCTTTATCAGGAGATAGAGATAATAAAGAAAATCAAACATTAATTCTAAAAATGAAGGAAACGATACACCAAATTAAAAACTCAATTGAGAGTATCACTAACAGAGTGGAGCAAGTAGAAGCCAGAACGTCAGGTAATGAAGACAAAATATATCATCTTGAAAAGAGTCTAGCCAACTCCAAAAAACTGGTCAAAAATCATGAGAAAAACATCCAAGAGATATGGGATAAAATAAAAAAAAAAAAAACTTATGAGTCATCTGGATAGAGGAAGGTACAGAGATTCAAACCAAGGGAATGAGTATCCTGCTGAATAAAATAAATACAGAAAACTTTCCAGAAATAAAAAAAGAAAGGGATATACAATTTGTAGATGCATACAGGACACCGAGCACACAAAATCACAGTAGAACAATGCCAAGACACATTGTTATGAAGATATCCAATAAACAGAACAAAGAGAAATTATTAAAAGCTACATGAGAAAGGAGGCAGATGACATTCAGGGGCAAACCAATAAGGTTAACAACAGATTTTTCATCACAGACGCTTAAAGCGAGAAGATCCTGGAACAACGTATTTCAAATACAGAAAGACAATAGATGCCAACCAATAATTCTGTATCCAGCAAAATTAAGCTTCAGGTATGACAACAAAATAAAAATAGTTCATGATAAACAAAATCTAAAAGAATTTGCAGCCAGAAAACCAGCATTGCAAAGTGTCTTGAGCAAAACACTACACGAGGAAGAAATGAAAAACAACAACCAAAACTATCATTGGGAAGTGCCTCATTAATGACAGAGGGGGGGGGGGAAAGCTAATCATGGAGAAACAAACTAAATTAAAAAAAAGATAAATAATCAAACATGGCTGGCAGTACAAACCATATATCAATAGTAACTCGAAACGTTAATGGTTAAACTCTCCAATAAAGCGACATAGGTTGGTAACTTGAATTAAAAAAACAAATCCAACAATATGTTGCCTCCAGGAGACACATCTGAATGGAAAAGACATACACAGGCAGAAGGTGACAGGTTGGGAAAAAATATTCTATGCACACGGTCCTCGTAAGAAATCAGGGGTGGCCATCCTCACATCCAATAAAATTGACTTCAAGACTAAGTTATTCAAAAGGGATAAGGATGGATATTATATACCGTTAAAAGGAATCATTCACCAACAAGACATAAAAATTATCAATATTTATGCACCAAACAATGGTGCTGCGATGTTCATAAAACAAATTCTCCTCAAGTTCAGGAATCAAATAGACAACAACACAATAATTATGGGTGACTTCAAGACACCTCTCTCACCATTGGACAGATCCTCCAAACAAAAGTTGAATAAATATAATATAGAACTCAATATCACAATCAATAACCTAGACTTAACTGAAATATATAAAATATACCAACCATCATCAAGTGGATATACTTTTTTCTCAGCAGCACATGCATCCTTCTCAAAAATAGAGCATATATTATGCCATAGGGCAACCCTCAGTAAATATAAAGAGGTGGAGATAATACCATGCATTTTTTTTACCATAATGGAATGAAACTGTAAATCAATGATAAAAGATGGAAGGAAAAATCCTACATCACATGGAAAATGAACAATATGTTACAGAATGATCAATGAGTTACAGAAGACATAATGGAGGAAATCAAAAAATTCTTAGAGATAAACGAAAACACAGACACAACATTTCGGAATCTATGGGACACAATGAAAGTAGTTTTAAGAGGGAAATTCATCACCTGGAGGTCATTCTTCAAAAAAACAAAAGGAAAAAGCAACATATAAATGAGACACACCTCACGTTACAGAACTCCCTCCAGCACTCTGCCCCAGTTGAACTCCTTGTATTTTGTGAAGCAAAAACCATATTCCCAGTGCAGAAGCAAGAAACACCACAAAAAGTGAAGGATGAGCAAATGTCTTCACAGTCCCCACCAGGAGACACTTAGCTTCCAGTGGACACAGTTTACCTACAAAGAGAGAATTCAGCACTGCTGCCTCATGTTCATTGGAGTATAAGAAACTATGTTTTCCAGGTCACATAGATGCAGACCCAGCTTTGATGGTCTCATTACAAAGGAAGCTAAAACTCATGACAACAAAATATATTTCAAGTGCCCAACCTCAGAGGCAGTTTCCCAAGAAGTCATAGGCCAGCAGAGCTCGATGTTGGTGGAGTGTTTACCCTGTCCCTTACTTTTGGAAACTCCTCTAGCACCTCCAAGGTTGTGAACTCCCGAGCATATTCCATTCCAGATATGTATTCACAGATTTTCACACTTTTCTACGCTTATTGTTTCTTACTTGGGGCGAAGGTAATGACAAGGCATTGCTCTGGATGTGAATGGGAAGATTTTTGTGTAGCACATATTTACATACACATTGGATTCATTTTCCAATTTTCCATTTGAAATACTGAATCCCTGACACTAACCCATACCCTACTAGTCTCCGAATAATAATTCTAATATGATGGTGAAAAATAACCTAAACAGAATAGAAATAAAGCAGTTCAGAGGAGGCATGTTGTGTAGTTGGAATTGCCTTTTGCATTATATAGTGGAGGAGTTATAAATCTAGTCAATTTTTTGTTGAAATAACTCTACATGTGTTTTCAAAGTTAACAAATATGTGAATCCCTGTCTCCCTTTCTCTGTAGCCTATACAGCACTTGTATTTTTATATGCACATAGAGAATCCTATCTGGTATCACACTTACATACTTGTGAGGTGGCTGAATTGGCAAATACAAATTGTGAGAAGAGATCACTCCTCCTAAACGCCGTTGGAACTGAAAATTTAACCTATGGGTGAGCTTCCAAGTTGAATAACATTATACATAAATCCATGTTCAGTTAAATGAATATTTTGGCATCTGTGGATTATATATATTTCATGATGAATTTCGATTGTCATATATTGCTACTTTTTTTCTTTTATTGGTTGTTCAAAACATTACAAAGCTCTTGACATATTATATTTCATACATTAGATACAAGTGGCTTATGAACTTCCATTTTTACCCCAAATACAGATTGCAGAATCAAATCGGTTACACATCCACATTTTTACATAATGCCCCATTAGTTACTGTTGTATTCTGCTACCTTTCCTATACTCTACTATCCCCCCTCCTCTCCCCTCCCGTCTTCTCTCTCTACCCCATCTACTCTAATTCATTTCTCTCCTTGTTTATTTTCCCATTCCCCTCACAACCTCTTATATGTAATTTTGTGTAACAATGAGGGTCTCCCTCCATTACCATGCAATTTTCCTTTTCTCTCCCTTTCCCTCCAACCTCATATCGCTGTTTAATGTTAAACTTTTCTTCCTGCTCTTCCTCCCTGCTCTGTTCTTAGTTGCTCTCATTATATCAAAGAAGACATTCGGTATTTGTTTTCTAGGGATTGGCTAGCTTCACTATGCATAGTCTGCTCTAGTACCATCCATTTCCCTGCAAATTCCATGATTTTGTCATTTTTTAGTGCCGCATAATACTCGATGGTGTAAAAAACCACATTTTTTTTAATCCATTCATCTACTGAAGGGCAACTGGGTTGGTTCGACAGTGTAGCAATTGTGAATTGTGCTGCTATGAACATCGATGTGGCAGTATCCCTTTAGCACACTCTTTTAGGGTCTTCAGGGAATATTCCGAAAAGGGCAATAGCTGGGTCAAATTGTGGTTCCATTCCCAGCTTTCCCCATAATCTCCATACTGCTTTCCAAATTGGCTGCACCAGATCTCCACACAGGCCTGGTTTGGTTCATCTTCTCTACATTAAGAAGAGAAAGGCTTATTCAGACACAACCCTTCATCCTGAAAAGGTTGTTTTCCATGGAAGATGAGTTTTGCTCTCTCAGGTCCTTCATAGCTGCCTACATCTTCTCCAGGGAAAAAATCCGCATGGAATTTCAAAGGTTCTCAGCAAGTGGAAGATACCCTACATTCCTGTATTGTAAGACGAACTCTGTACCTGCTCTTCTGTAAAGTTAGATTGAGGGAACAGTGTATGGTTAGGGTTAATAACATGTTCGTTTTTGGTTAGTAATCATTCTGCTGGATGAATAATTGTATTTGGAAACTGCCATAATTACAAGAATATACAGGTAAAATATAAGTATGAAAACAAAAATCTTTGTAAGATTTGAAGTCCACAAGGGCATTTGGCCCTTGTTTGGGATATTTAGCTTTTAATTACGTTCTGCACAGTTGTCTCAGATAAATCAACAATCAACGGCATAGGACCTTGGACCTTGGATAATTGATTGTAGAAGAGAACATCCACTCAAATTGGGATAGTCGATAGGATTATGAAGACAGTCGGTAGGTTTAGGAAGAAGAGTGAGTATAAAATTTGGACAAAATGTTCTTTAGCAATAGGGTTTCGGTTATAGAGTGAATATAAATTTCAGCACATGTGAAGAGTCAGTCACAATGATGAACTGGGGAAAATATAAGAAAGAAGATATCAATAGAGACATTACAAAATCAGGCAATTATAATGTGAGTGATAGGATTAGACATTTTCAACAGGATTGAGATTGAATACATAATCTTAGGAAGAAACAAATATGTAGTCACCAATAGGAATGATATTTGAAAGCATTAGGCAACGTGGACATGGATGTTTTTAGTAATCCATGTTCACTGTCCATTTAGGATTTGGTACAATCATAAGTGTGACCTTTGCATTTTGTGCCCAGAAAATTGTTGTGATAAAATGTATATGTAGATCATGTGACATGAGTATTTCTTCCACTATTTCTGGGAGCAATATTTGAAGACATATAAATTAGTATTGGGAGTACAAAGTGGTGTACCCTGAGTCTATGAATATAGAGATAATTCAAGAATAGAACATACTGTGAATAAATAATATAACTGGTTCCACTTTAAATAATAGATTGAATTGATATCTGAAAACATATAAGAAATCATAAATTGACATAAAATCAGTCATTCCAACCAGTTATGTATCTAATGGTAATCTTAGGAATATTGTTTATCATGAAGTGTGTGTGAGTTTTTCTTTAAAAGTGATTATGGAAATGGAAAATATTGTGTTTGGTAAGAAGTCTCATGAAAAGACCAGTCATGAAATATGGAGAAATACATGTGTTCTGAAGCAGGAAGTGATTGAAAGTGAAACAAATGCATACAAATTTGCTAAATTGTGGATGAAATATATATCCTATAATGTGCATAAACTGATGAAATAGTAATGTACCAGTGTTGAATAAAAATGAACGTCAAAATATACATCATGTCCCATTGGAATCTACTTGCATTGATGTTAAACTGGGTCAGTTACTGTAGAAATATTAGGATTCGCGTGCATCATTCACCGAAGTTAGTTTTCTTTTTTTAAATTCTTATTTATGATTGTTCAAAACATTACATTGTTCTTGATGTATTATATATCACACTTTGATTCAAGTGGGTTATGAACTCCTATTTTTACCCCATATACAGATAGCAGAATCACATCAGTTACACATCCATTGATTCACATATTGCCATACTAGTGTTTGTTGTATTCTTCTGCCTTTCCTATCCTCTACTATCCTCCCTCCCCTCTCATCCCCTCTTCTCTCTCTAATCCCTCTACTGTAATAAATTTCTCCCCCTTGAATTATTTTTCCATTTCCCCTCACTTCCTCTTGTATGTAATTTTGTATAACCATTAGGGTCTACTTCCAATTCCATGCAATTTCCCTTCTCTTTCACTTTTCCTCCCACCTCACATCCCATCTATTGAAGGGCATCTAGGTTGGTTCCACAGTCTTACTATTGTGAATTTTTCTGCTATGAACATCGATGTAGCAGTCTCCCTGTAGCATGCTCTTTTTACATCTTTAGGGAATTGAACGAGAAGGGGAATACGTGGGTCAAATGGTTGTTCCATTCCCAGCTTTCCAAGAAATCTCCATACTGCTTTCCAAATAGACTACACCAATTTGCAGTCCCACCAGCAATGTACGAGTGTACCTCTTTCCCCACATCCTCACCAGCACTTGTTGTTGTTTTGCTTCATAATGGCTGCCAATCTTACTGGAGTGAGATGGTATCTTAGGGTTGTTTTGATTTGTATTTCTCTTACTGCTGGAGATGGTGAGCATTTTTTCATGTACTTGTTGATTGATTGTATGTCCTTCTCTGAGAAGTGTCTGTTCAGGTCCTTGGCCCACTTGTTGATTGTGTTATTTGTTATCTTATTGTCTAATTTTTTGAGTTCTTTGTATACTCTGGATATTAGGGCTCTATCTGAAGTGTGAGGAATAAAGATTTGTTCCCAGGATGTAGGCTCCCTATTTACCTCTCTTATTGTTTCTTTTGCTGAGAAAATCCTTTGTAGTTTGAGTAAGTCCCATTTGTTGATTCTAGTTATTAACTCTTGTGCTATGGGGGTCCTATTGAGGAATTTGGAGCCCGAGACCACAGTATGTAGATCGTTGTCAATTTTTCTTCTATCAGACGCCATGTCTCTGATTTGATATCAACCTCTTTGATGCATTTTGATATAACTTTTGTGCATGGCGAGAGAAAGGGATTCAGTTTCATTTTGTTACATATGGATTTTCAGTTTTCCCAGCACCATTTGTTGAAGATGCTATCCTTGCTCCATTGCATGCTTTTAGCTCCTTTATCAAATATAAGACAGTTGTAGCTTTTCGGATAAGTCTCTGTGTCCTCCATTCTGTACCATTGGTCCACCTTCCTGTTTTGGTACCAGTACCATGCTGTTTTTGTTACTATTGCTCTGTAATATTGTTTGAAATCTGGTTTCGCTATACCGCCTGATTCACACTCCCTGCTTAGAATTGCTTTTGCTATTCTGGGTCTTTTATTTTTCCATATGAATTTCATGATTGCTTTCTCTATTTCTACAAGAAATGCCGTTGGGATTTAGATTGGCATTGTGTTAAACCTATAGAGAACTTTTGGTAATATCACCATTTTGATGATGTTCTGCCTATGCATGAACAGGGTATATTTTCCATCTTCTAAGATCTTATTCTACTTCTCTTTTTAGGGTTCTGTAGTTTGCATTGTATAAATCTTTCACTTCTTTTTTTAGGTTGATTCCCAAGTTTTTTTTTTTTTTTTGAGGATATTGTGAATGAAGTGTTTTTCCTCATTTCTGTTTCAGAAGTTTTGTCGCTGATATACAGAAATGCCTTTGATTTATGCACGTTGATTTTAAATCCTTCCACATTGCTGAATTCATTTATTAGTTCTAGTAGTTTTTTTGTAGAACCTTTTGGGTTTTCTATATATAGAATCATGTCATCCGCAAATAGTGATAATTTAAGTTCTTTTTTTCCTATTTTTATGCCTTTAATTTCTTTCATCTGTCTAATTACTGTGGCCCGTGTTTCGAGAACTATATTGAATAGAAGTGGTGATAGAGGACATCCCTGTCTTGTTCCAGATTTTAGAGGGAATGCCTTTAATTTTTCTCCATTCAGAATGATGCTAGCCTGAGGCTTAGCATAGATAGCTTTTACAATGTCAAGGTAAGTTTCTGTAATCCCTAGTTTTTTCAATGTTTTGAACATAAAGGGATGCTCTACTTTGTCGAATGATTTTTCTGCATCTATCGAGATGATCATATGGTTCTTATTTTTTAAGTCCATTGATGTTGTGAATAACATTTATTGATTTCCGTATATTGAACCGTCCTTGCATCCCAGGGATGAATCCTACCTGATCATGGTGGACAATTTTTTTGATGTGCCTTTGTATCCGATTCACCAGAATTTAATTGAGGTTTTTTGCATCTAGGTTCATCAGAGATATTGGTCTGTAGTTTTCTTTCTTTGAGGTGTCTTTGTCTGGTTTTGGAATCAGAGTGATGTTGGCCTCATAGAATGAATTTGGCAGAGCTCCCTCTTTTTCTATTTCCTGAAATATCTTGAAAAGTATTGGTATTAATTCTTTTTTAAAGGTTTTTTAAAACTCCGCTGTATACCCATCCGAACCTGGGCTTTTCTTGGTTGGTAGTCTTTTGATTGCTTCTTCTATTTCATCCATTGATATTGGTCTGTTTAAATTGTGTGTATCCTCCTGACTCAGTCTGTGCAAATCATATGACTTAAGAAATTTACCAATGTCTTCACTATTTTCTATTTTATTGGAATATAGGTTCTCAAAATAATTTCTAATTGTCTTCTGTATTTCTGTAGCATCGGTTGTGATATTGCCTTTTTCATCCCATATGTCAGTAATTTGAGTTCTCTCTCTTCTTCGTTTAAATCCAAAATACTGCCATATGACACTCATCTCCTTCCATATAGACACTCATCATACCCTCTGTCTGGAGGTTTCTATGAGAGGTGAGGCCAAGAATGTGTCCAAAATCAGCTCACTTGCCCCTCATTTGCCTAAAATCATGGTGGCCTGGGCACTCTTCCTGTGAACCAGGAGTGATCAAATATTCCTGCTGTTAAAGTGTTCTGCTTCTCCAATTTGAAGCCTACTGGCTGTCAGGTATAGATTCTTTATGTGATTTGGACTCATGAGAAAACCCAAGCATATATGAGATAGCCTCTGCAGGGATTTTGAAGAACGCATTTGACCCAAAGGAGCCCTATTCTCACTTGATGGAGGTCAGGAACCTAACCTAAGAAGGCAAAAAAATTTATCCACAATGACTGCTCTTTTGGCCATTTTGATTTAGGAAGCACATGGGATCTTTATTTAGATCCATCAGGTGCTCATTATCTAAGCCACAACCTCAAACAAGGACAATAGGCTGATTCAAGCACATCCCATTCCAAACCAATTAAGCAAAGAGCCACAGGTGATGCCCATTCATTTACATATGAAAACAGTTTTCTTCAGGCTTCACAAAGGGGTGGCCTGAGGCAAAGACCTTCCTGAAATTAAGGGTAATAGAAACTTAAGTAAGCAAATGGCCCAAAGCAGGGTTTCTCCACTGAGACTTTTCTGGTCACACTGATATCTGAGTATTCTGAGATGCCCCCATTCCCTTCAGCTATCCAGTACATGGCCATGTCACAGAGCCTTGTGGTGGTACATATCTTGGACACAAAACCATGAGCTTATTCCTGAGAGTGGCCAGAATTCACGAAGAAATAGGAACTTAGGAAGATATTAGGTGTTGCCCATACGTAAGGCAAGCCACTCGCCATTCTTAAATTGGGCAGGATGAATGCTGGGAAGCTTTCTACTAGACAGGACACAACCATTGATGCATTCGCTTTTCAAATGTCTACAACCACAAATACAGTGGGATACACAGACAAAGAAACACTCACCATGTCAAATGACTTATTGAAATCAGTCCCCTCCAAACCAAAGAAACTGTCTTTCCTACCTATTCTCATAACATGTGACAAAACCACAAACTCACATTCACACCCACAAAGGCACCATCTTTACCCAAGTAGGTCTGTGACTATCCGGAGTGTCCTCAGACTGATTGGTCATACTATGTTCCCATGAAATGGCCTGTCCTGTCTCAGATCTGGTCTCCATTACCAACTCTGTAAAGTTGTCAGGAGCCATCAGTGAGTCACTACCTGCTTTCTCAGGAAGGCCCCTCTTTAGAGCTTTCCTGGCATTTAGCCATCCACAGATCAGCATTTACCAAGAAAGACTGACTCTGTCCTTGGTAAATCCAAACAAGTGAGCCCACTGGGACTGGGACTGGGATGGGCTCTGGGTGCTTGGCTTCCTGTTTCCCAAGTTCAGAGAATTGCATCACCAAGGAATTGAGGTAGGTCACTTCCTTCAGGAACTGAATGAGGTCACTGCCTTGGTAACCACTTTGTCCTAACAGATGCTTCCAAGGTTCCCATGAGATGGAGGCTGCCCCTACATCCTGTGACACATTCAGAAGTTAGAATTGTATATCAACCATTGGCACCTGGGAACTGCTCTCCACACAGGCCTTGTTTCGTCCATCTTCTCTACAATAAGAAGAGAGAGGCTGATTCAGACACATCAGTTCATCCTGACCTGGTTGTTTGCCATGGAAGATGACTATTGCTCTCTCAGGTCCTACATAGCTGCCTATATCTTCTCCAAGGATCATTTCTTCATGGATCTTTGAGTTTCTCAGCAGGTGGAAGATCACCTACATTCCTATATTGTAAGACCAACTCTGTCCCTGCTCTTCTGTAAGTTATATTAAGGGAAGAGTGTATGGTTAGGTTTAATAATAGCTTCGATTTGGATTAGGAATCATTCTGCAGGATGAATAATGTTATTGGCAACCTGCGATATTTACAAGAGTATATAGGTGAAATATAAGTATGAAAGCAGAAATTTAGGTAAGATTTGAAGCCCAGAAGGACATTGGGCCCTTGAGTGGAATACTTAGCTTTGAATTATGTGCTGCACAGTTGTCTCAGATAAATCAATAATAAATGGCATAAGACCTTGTACCTTGGATGATTGAATGTTGAACAGAACATCCAGTCAAAAAGCAAAAGTTGGTAGGATTAGGAAGGTAGTCGGTAGGCTTAGAAAGAAAAGTGAGTATAGGATTTGGACCAAAAGTTTTTTAGCAATAGGGTTTCGGATAGAGAGTGAAGGTAAATGTCAGCACATGTGAAGAGTTAGTCGCAATGATGAACTGGGAAAACCATGTATGAAAGCAGATATCAATAGAGACATTAGGAAATCAAGCAAAGTATAAAGTCAGTGATAGGATTAGACATTTTCAACAGGCTTGAGCTTGAATTTATAATCTTAGGAAGAAACAAATATGTAGTCACAAATAAAATTGACATTTGAGAACATTAGGCAACATTGACATGGATGTTTTTAGTAATCCATGTTCACTTTCCATTAAGGATTTGATACAATTGTACATGTGACCTTTGCTTTTTGTGTCCAGAATATTTCTGTGATAATATGTATATGTAGATCTGGTGACATGAGTATTTCTTCCACCATTTCTGGGAGCAATATTTTGAAGACGTATAAATTAGTATAAGGGTACAAATAGGCGTACCCTGTGTCTATGAATATAGAAATAATGCATGAATAGACCATACTGTGAATAAACAATATAACTGGATCCACTTTAAATAAGGGATTGAATAGATATCTGAAAATATATAAGAATTGTTATATTGATATACAGTCATTCATTGCAACCAGTGATATATCTAATGGTCATCTTAGGGTTATGGTTTATCATGAAGGGTGTGTGAGATTTGTTTCAAAATGATTATGAAAATCGAAAATAATGTATTTGGAAAGAAGTCTCATTAAAAGACCAGTCAAGAAACATAGAGAAATACATGTGTTCTGGAGAAGAAAGTGATTGAAAGTGAAACAAATGCCTATAAATTTGCTAAGTAGTGAATGAAATATATATCCAATGATGTGCATAAACTGAAGAAATAGTAAGGTACCAGTGTTGAATAAAAATGAATGTCAAAATACACATCATGTCCCATAGGAATCTACTTGCATTGATATTAAACTGGGTCAGTAACTGTAGAAATATTAGGATTTGTATGCACCTTTCACTGAAGTTAGTTTTCAGTAATAGGAAACAAATATATATTTCAGATGGATGAATATTTCTGAGAATAATCTTGTGAAAAGTTGATTATTAATCCACATACATGAACATGAATGAATTTAGGGAGTGTATATAATACACATGTATTTCATATTTTGAAAAATCTGGAGAGTGTATATATATATACACATACGCGCACACACACACACACACACACACACACACACACACACACACACAAACAACCACAGACAATAAACGTAGCAATATATATGCCAAACGGAATTCACCATGAAATATATATCATCCACAGATCCAAAAACATTCATTTTACTGAACATGGATTTATGTATAATGTTGTTCTACTAGGAAGCTCACCTATAGCTTGAAATTTCAGTTCTAACAGCTTTTAGGAGGAGTGATCTCTTCTCACAATTTGTAACTGCCAAGTCAGGCACCTCACAAAAATGTACGTGTATCAGGTAAGATTCTTTATGTGCATATAAAAATACATGTGCTGAATAGGCTACAGAGAAAGGGAGACAGGAATACAAATATTTTTTAACTTTATAAACACATGGAGAACTATTTCAATTAAAAATTGGCTAGATTTATAACACCTATCATTTATCTTGCAAAAGGCAAGTCCAATATACACCATGCCTTCTCTGAACTGCTTGTATTTCAATTCTGTTTCGGTTATTTTTCTCCATCATATTAGTATTAGTAGTTAGAGTCTATTAGGGTATGGGTTATTGTCAGAGATATAGTATTTTGAATGGAAAATTGGAAAATGAATCCAATGAGTATGCAAATATGTGGTATACAATAATCTTACCACTCTCATCCAGAACAATGCCTTGACATTACCTTCGCCCCAAGTAAGACACAATTAGAAGAGTAGAGTTAAAAGTTCTGTGAATACATATCTGGAATAAAAAATGCTCAGGAGTTCACAAACTTGGATGTGGTAGAGGAGTTTCCAAAAGTAAAGGACAGTGTTGATCTCCCAACCTGATCTTTCATTAAAATTGGGAGTCATCTTGCCACAAAGCCATGAAAAAATAATTTTTTCTTTACTATAAATTACTGCAAATTCTGAACCTACTTGGAATTCCTGCCCATGCCTTGAACTCACCCATGTCTGGCTTTCCGACCAGATTGCAGCCCTCTCTGAAACTTTAGTGACACCTCATAAATATTGGCCTTCCCTGGCCAGACAACGACCCTCTCTGAGGCTCTAATGGTCCTCATAATTTCTGATGCTGGGGCCAGCAAAAAAAAATGTATACTACAATTACTGTGATGCTTGTCAAAGTTCTGTTTTCTCTAACTCCCCTTTTGTGTAACATTCTGGGCTATAAAGGTGGGCTGTAGGAAAGGTGGGGATGCTGACTTGTTCCCGCTGTTTTAAGAGGAAGAGGCAGCCCACCCAGTTGAAATAATAAGCTTGCCTTAATTTGATTTTAATTGGACTCAGTGGTCTTTTCTAGCGTTCTGGTCTAACATTTTGGAGTTCCCCAGTGAGATGACCCGACCAGATCACAAGACCAGACTGCTGGAAATTCTGGCCTTTCCTCCAGGGCTCTGGGCTGGAGAGCCAAGTTCCAAGGCCTTGGAGTGAGCCTTCAGTCCGGGGAGCACTGCAGTGAACCATCGCACTAAAACTATTAGCAAGGACCTGGTGAAGGAGGCCTCCATAGGTAAGTGGCGCCTTTATAACAACTGATATCTGGTTAAGGGAGATCTCTTCTGATGACAGAGAGGTGGCCTGGGAAGGGTCACATATACTCCTGTCCAGGACAGTAATAAGAATCATTCTTTCCTCTGTTCTGTTCTGTAGGAAATTCCTCTGAAAAGGTACAGAGGTGCCAACGGGCACACAGGAGCTTCTTCCCCGGAGCTTTAGCAAGACGTTGCATTGCTCCTCTGTTTTTCTGTTTCTTTGCCATTTTTCTGTTTCTTTGTGTTTTTTTCTGTGTTCTGTATGTTTTTGGTTTGTTTGTTTTTGTGCGTTTTGTTGTGTGATTTCTGTGGTAAGAACTTAAGGATATTGGACGTGAAAATGGGTAATAAAGCAAGTAAGCCTGACACTCCTTTGGACTGTGTTTTAAGAAACTGTGATGAACTTTACCCCCCTTTTGTTAAGCAGGATGAGAGAAGCACCTAGCTGGCTGCCTGAAGCACACCCACTACAGAGGGCAATGCCTGCTGGTGACCTAAAAACTGAGTATCTCTTAGGTTAAAAAGTGAAACTCCTTTAAAACCTCTTGTCCCTCCAGATCAAGAGAGTCACAACCTTTGGGCAGAGTCCCCTGTGTTTCTCCTTTGTAAGCAAAGCAGTAAACCTCCCTTTTTCTTTTTCTCAAACCCTGTCCTCATTATTAAATTGGTATTAATTGGCTTCAACGTCAGGAACCAAAATTTAAGTTACAAATTTTGATACCCTCCCCCCGACCCCAGGACTTTTTGAGAGCTGACTACTGAAATGTAAGGAGACGGAGCATGCTTGGGGTGGAACCGAACCAGAGGAGGTAATCCTGTAAGTAAAAGGAGGGACTGAGGGACTCCCAGCAGCTGCCAAAGCCCTGTTACTTCAGGGAATTCCCTCCTTCCTTCCCTGCACTGTAAGGATTATGCCACCTCTGTCTTATTAAAAAAAGAGAAAAAGAAAAAGGGGACACTAAATGCAGTAAAGTCACCATGGAGATCCTTTATATTACATTTCAGGTTGCCCCTCTGTGAAAACATCTGATCCCCTTGTGGAGACATCTATCGTGCTACAGGTGTAGGAGATTTTTCTCTTATCTGCTCTGTTTTAAAGGCTTCTGTCTGTCAGCCATAGTCTGGAACTCCTTTCTGTCTTTCTTGTGTCTTTGTTTCTGGCCCTTTAAGACATGTGCAATATTGTGTTGATATTATAAATCGTTTCTTGGGAATGATCTTAGCTCAATGTGTGTCTAAATGATGACGTTTTATTGTAACAATCTGGTATCTGAATGGGTTTTTGAAGCATTGCACAATCTTGCAGTTAAAAGTCGGGTTTAGATAATTGTTTAGTTTATGATTTCAGATAATTCATGCCATAGAATTTAAATACTTAGAATGGAATACTAAAGAACTCTACTTCCAAGTTGGAAAGTAACTTCCCAAACATTCGGTCTTATTTTTCACCAGTTTTGAATTGGGTAGACTGGGAAAATGTCACAGTGTGTATCAGTGCATTAATTTGGACAAGGGTAGTAAATCATAGTATGGTATCTGTTGACAAAACAAGATGTAAAGATATAAAATTTTGTGAATTGTATCTTAAAATTGTATCATAATTTTCAACATCCAAACCTGAAAATTATGGTTAAAATGCATTAGGCCTGCGGTGTCTGCTCAGAACATCAGTTTTTCCCTGCTCCTTTTAGACCTCAGCCAGGACTAATGTTGAAATGCAAATGAAAGAAGCCTGCAAGCTCAGTAGGAGACTGATCAGAGGCCTAAGGGCGGGGGGGAGAAAAAATTACATTGTATGGTATTTACTAATAAATGCCCAGTCATTTTTTCTAGGACTCTTATTTTTTTCCTTAGATTCTGTATTTTTTTTTTTGAGCTCATGATTTTGATCCTACAGACCTAGGTTAATATTTTTCTGATCAGTTCTATCTTTCACAAACAATGGAGTTTTTGAAACATTGCAATGGAGATTTCACCTGCGAAAAGCTACAAGGCCTTTACTATTATTATGTGTGCACCCTTTTGTTATGTGTTGTATGTCTATACATACATATGTCCGTATATCATATATATTATATACAAATTAACATATATAAGGAGTGCTCTTAAAAAAAGGAGCACTCACAAAAACAAACTTTAAAAAGTGGATCCAAAGATTTTTAATTCACGTGATTTAAATGGTTCACTTTAAATTGGATAAACTGATAAAAATAAATGTCTTTAAATTTAAGCCTACAAGTTTTTCTAGGTGTACAAAAATCTAATAAAATATTAATGTCGACAGAAGGTCTAATATGCCTTGGTTCTAGGACTTTTCCTTCAACAAAAAAAATGGTCAACACTGTTCAATTCTTTTGTATAATATTTTGATAAATAGGTAAAGTAAATTTGATATGGGATTACTCATTCATGAGTACTTTTGTTTGATATCTGATTGATATACTAAGGTCTGTATAAGTTTGTTCTAAAGTATGTATAAGATTGTAAAAATCAGTCATATGTTAAAGAGACAAAAATTTCTTAAAACATAAGTTTACCCATAACATTGTGTTTATTAAGTTTTATTTTTCCAGAGCAAGCAACCATAAAAATTAAATTACTGATTAAATAAGATCTGTTATTTTAGTGCACTGTACAGCCATTTTGTTTAAAAGCTAAACTTGGTTAATGTAGAAACATCAGTGCAATTGTGATGCTATTAATGTGCTCATATCTTCCAGGAATACAATTTTTAAGGTAGAAAATTTAAAAGAGCATTATATCAAGCTGGTTCTCTGAAGTTGTATGGTAAAAATATATATATATTGGGGATTTATTTACCTGTTATCAATAAGAAATGTAAATTTTTATGTTACTTTTTACATTGTGGAACAATTTAAATGTATTTTTATGTTAATGAGAGCCTAATCTATTGAAAGGTTAAAACTTTCAGCCTTTCTTTAATTCATGTTTTAAATGTTATATCATATGGTGTTAGCTAATGTTCATTGACATCAAACAATTAATGTAAACTTTGTAAAATGATATTTAAAAAACAAAGATCATTTTTGGAACTAAAACACTTAAGATTTATAAAGAGCCCTGCCTTTCTTAAGATAAGGTTCTGTGTCCCAACTTACTACATGTGAGAATAAAAGTAGTAGGTCAGATGTTATTTCATTTAAAGTCATGTTCAAAAGTTGTTTTTTTTTTTTCTGTCAAGATTACTAGGATCTCAAACAGGGGATATAATGTATAACTCAACCAAAAAATTCAGGGTAGCTATTACAGGAACTAAGTATATTACTCTTGTTAATTTTATTTTTTAATTTCCTTATAAGTGATCTAATGATTCCCTGTTGGTGTTTTACAGAAGTGTGGCTTTAAGAACACAACATAGGTTAATTTAAGATAATAAGTCATCACCTACAAGACAGACAGAAAAATACAGAACCCAATTCATAAAAAGATAAATAATTTTAAATTATAGACATTAAAGCCCAGTGCTCTTAATATAAGGCTGCTAAAATTTATTTGTTGGATGTTTAAGATTAGGATTTAAAATTAAAGTTAAATGAAAAGGGTGAAGAAAACCAATATTTGGCTCTTGCCCTCTGAGTCAGTCTGTATCCAGGGAATACGGGACTTCTCTAAAGAGCTTTGCAACTCTGAGCCACATAACATCATGATTAAGGAGATTAATAAGACCACTGAAGAACAGAAAGCCAATCAGTGCATTTTCTATGAAGAAGACAGTCATCAGAGAAGGGAAACATCCCTGATGCTTCCGAGGGAAGCCACATGGTCAAGCAAGACCTGGACACACCTAGTGAAAATGGCACTAGCAGAACTGAGAAGCTGCTCTCAAGTTTCCCCAGGAATGACTCCCATAAAAGATCAGCTGACTGTTCACAACAGATAGAAACAAAAGTCGGTTTGACTGCTTTATCTTAACATTTAGCAAAGACAGTTAAAACCAAAATACAGCCATTCCTGGGCATTTTAAATAATAATAGTAATAATAATATTTTAAGGTATACACTTTATGTTAGCCTCCCAAAATAAATAATACTGGAGGCTACAAAGAAGGGTTCTCAGACAGGAATGCCTGATAACTATAAAAAGAGACTATCAAGAGGAGCTGCCAGAGGCAGAAGTTTTTAGTTTAAGGCCTACAGATATTCCTAACCTACACAGGTAACCTTGGTGTTTGCTAGTACAATTATCCATCCTTGAGTAACAGAATTAAGGTTTCTCTATTAGACACAGAGGTCATACTAGTAAAAGGATTTTGCAAGATCAGATGATATTAAATTATTAAACTGTATCTTATGGGGAGGGACAACTGTAACCCTAAATGTTAAATATTAAGTCGACAGTCCTGATAACTGGGAATATTTATGACTGGTGAGGGAACTTCTATACAGTGACATGTTCCAGCTGCTGCAACATTTATTCAGTACTCATGTATTTTGTTTCTCTCATTGAAGAACCCGTCACCAGATGACGTTACAACCTGTACTTCCCCAAACAGACTTCAAACCGAACTGACTTCTAAAAGGCAACTCATGTCTCTCAGGCCGTGCCCCATCACGTCACCCTCTCTTAGCTCAGAAGAAGCCAAAATGAGTGATGCCTCTCTTCTGACAACAATAGAGCCAAAATTAAATAGACTACCAATATAAGTAATTAATTAAGTCAGGTAAAATCAGGGAGACCGGTTTTGGGTGAGTTCAAAAAATAGGGAGACTGTTACCTGAGGGATTAAATTTCCCTCAGTGCTCTTCCCCTACCCTATCAAAGATTTGAAAGGGACATATTAGAAAATGAGGGAATGATAGACCCAACCTCATCTTTGATTAAAATTGGGAGCCATCTTGCCACAAAGCCATGTAAAGATAATTTTGGCTTAACTATAAATTACAGCAAATTGTGAACCTGCTTGGAATGCCTGCCTGTGCCTTGAACTCACCCATGCCTGGCTCTCTGACCAGATAACAGCCCTCTCTGAAACTTTATTGACACTTCATAAATACTGGCCTTCCCTGGCCAGATGACTCTCTCTGAGGCTCTAATGGTCCTCATAAATTCTGATGTTGGGGCCAGAAAAAAAAAATGTTAACTATCATTAGTGTGATGCATGTCAGAGTTCTGTTATCTGTAACCACTCTTTTGTGTAACATTCTGGGCTATAAACCCGGGCTGTAGAAGAGGTGGGGTTTCTCGCTTGTTCCCGCTGTTTTGGGATGGAGAGGCAGCCCAGGCGGTGGAAATAATAAGTTTGCTTTAATTTGATTTTAATTGGAGTCAGTGGTCTTTTCTTGCATCCTGGTCTAAAAGGTAAACACTCCACAAACATGGAACTCTGCCAGCCTAAAGACTACTTGAGAAACTGCCTCAGAGGTTGGGCACTTGACATATATGTTGTTGACAGGAGCTTTAGCTTTCATTCTAATGAGAGCATCAAAGCAGGGTCTGCATCTATGTGACCTGGAGGACATTGTTTCTTCTTTTCCAAAGAATATGAGGCAGCAGTGCCCACTTCTCTATTGTAGGTATACTGCGGCCACTGATAGCCAAGTGTCTCCGCATGTGGGTCAGGGTCTGCAGGAGAATGCACCAACCAGGCTTCTATCCCACATAGCTTGCCCCCTTGATCATAGCAACCTGATTCTGAACATTGCCCTGAAACATCTCCATATAACAAGATGCCTTTTATGGAGAAGTTTCAGACATATACGTGATTCCTGTCTGCACCATGTCAGCCACAAGCCATTTGGAAGTCAATGGCAGATCCACATGGCCCGACCAGAGATGTTTTATCACACACCTGCACACCACAGCTCTGGGCCCACTACACAGCAGGCTCCAACATACTGGTATGTCTGTTCTACACCATTTTCATGAAACCCAGTAAATCAAGGCATTCTCTGGTATACTCATGATCAGCCACAGGACATCCAAAGATTCTCCAGGGCCACCTGGCCATGGGAATTTCAAAAATTTCATGGTATTTATCCAGCCATTTTTAAAGGATAAAGTTGGAGAAACTGTGGGTTTTAATGCATTCAGGAACCATTAAATTTTGAGGAAGCACATTTCAAGGAAAGCTCTGGTGAACTCTCAGAGGCAAGACTTCCCAAAGAGGGGCCTAAAGGACACATGAAGCCAAGTCCATTGAGGTATCCAATGCGAGGTCTATGTATGTTTTGACCCTCAACTATGGCTGCCAAATATTTCAGAATAAAATTATGTGATAACCAGGCTGGGTTTTACAGTGCTCTTTGGAAAGCCACCCTTTTCTTATATCTCAGTTTCCAAGGGTGACTCTCATCCATGGCCACCTAAAATCCCAACACAATTCATGGCAATACTTCTCTGAGGTCGGTTTCATTACTCAGTCTCTAAGGGGAATCACACCAGAGTTCAAGCCCAGGTGGACCCAGGCATCTTTTCCAACCACCACACAACTGACCACAATTAATACCAAAACACTCCCACATGGCCCTCATCTTCTTCCACATATACACTCATCATAACATCTGGCTGGAGGTTTCCATGAGGGGCGTAGCCCAAGACACTGTGCAAAATAAGCACACTTGCGCCTCATTTGCCTAAAGTCAGGGTGGCCTGGACACCCTTCCTGTGAAAAAAGAGTGATCAATTAGGCCTGCTCTATAACTACTCAACTTCTCCAATTTGAGGCCTACTGACTGTCTGGTATAGATTCTTTATGAGAATTGGTGTCATGAGAAAAACCAAGCACCTATCGGCTAGCCTCGGCAAGGCTTTGAAGAACTCATTTGACCCAAAGGATCCCTATTCTCACTTGATGGAGTTCAGGAAGGTTACAAAGGATGGCGAGAGACTTCATCCACATGACTGCTCTTTTGGCCAGTTTGGTTTTGAATGCACACTTGGAAACTTTCTTTAGATCCATCTGGTGCTGAAAATCTAAGCCACTGCCTCACACAGGACCAAGAGGCTGATTCAGCCACATCCCTTTCTAAAGCAGTTAAGCAAAGAGCCACAGGTGATGCCCATTCATTTCCATTTGAAAACTGTTTTCTTCAGGCTTCACAAGCGGGTGGCCTGAGGCAAAGACCTTCCTGACATTCAGGACATCAGAACAATAGGTAAGCAAAAGGCCCAAAGCAGTGTTTCTCCACTGAGACTTACTGGTCACACAGAATTCTGAGTTTTCTGAGATGCTCCCATTCCCTTCAGATATCAAGTACATGGCCATGTCACAGAGCTTGGAGGTGGTATATATCTTGGAAACAAAACCGTGAGGCTATTATGGAGAGTGGCCAGTATTCAGGAAGAAAAGAGGAACTTATGAAGATAGTAGGTGTTGCCCATTCATAAGGCAAGCCACTCTCCATTCTTAAATTGGGCAGGATGAATGCTGGGAAGCTTTCTACTAGACAGGACACAACCATTGATGCGTTCGCTTTTCAAATGTCTACAACCATGGATACAGTGGGATACACAGACATAGAAACACTCATGTTGTCAAACAAATTTCTAGAAACATTCCACTCCAAACAAACAAACCGCCTTATTCTCAGAACATGAGACTAAACCACAAACTCACAGGGACACCCACAACGGCACCTCCTTCCCCCAAGTATGTCTGTGACTATCCTCAGTGTCCTCTGACTGGTGGGCCATACTATGTTCCCCGAAATGGCCTGTTCTGTCTCAGATCTGGTCTTCTTTGACAACTCTTTGAAGTTGTCAGGAGCCATGGTTGAGCCACTACCTGCTTTCTCAGAAATGGCCCCTATTCAGACCTCTCCTGACATTTGGCCATCATCACGTAAGTAGGTACCACGAAAGACTGACTCTGTCCTTGGTAAATCCAAACAATTGAGACCACTGGGACTGGGACTGGGACTGCTCTGGGTGCCTGGCTTCCTGGATCCCTAGTTCAGAGAGTTCCATCACCAAGGAAGTGTGGTAGGTCACTTTTTTCAGGAACTGAATGAGGTCACTGCCTTGGCAAACACTTTGTCCTAACAGTTGCTTCCAAGGGTCCCATGAGATGGAGTCTGTCCCTACTTCCTGTGACTCTTACACAAGTTCGAATGGTATATCAACCACAGGCACCCGGGAACAGCTCTCCGTACAGGCCTGGTTTGGTCCATTTGATCTACATAAAGAAGAAAGAGGCTGATTCAGACACATCCCTTCATCCTGACCAGGTTGTTTGACATGGAAGTTGACTTTTGCTCTCTCACGTCCTTCATAGGTGCCTACATCTTCTTCAGGCATGATTTCTGCATGGAACTTTGAGGTTCTCAGAAGGTGGAAGATCACCTAAATTTCTGTATTGTAAGACCAACAATTTCCCTGTTCTTCAAATAACAACTCAAAAACATGATTAGCACATTCATTGGTGGGAACAGGTCGGGCAGCGGGTGATTGGTCAGCCCTGAGGAAGGGTATACATTTAAACTGATTGGTTGAAGCCCTGAGATGTATACGTGCTGTGCTGTGGTTTCTGGAAAGGGGTTGTTTTGTAACTAGGTGGTCAGGGAAGATTTCAACACACATCTAATGGGCAGTCCCGGGAATTGTCTTAACTGCCACAGGAATTTCAGGTTCTGAGTGCAGCTTAGAAACTTTACAAAACCTGTTTCTTTAAGTTTCAATTTCAATTTCTTTTATTCTTTCATTTTCCACTCCTTTTTCTGACTACTTTTAATCTTAAAAGTAATGAATCATAATTATTGCGGTTTCTCACATTTTATTTCTGCCAGTGGAGCGTATTTCTGTCTGATTACCATGAGTTTTTTTCTGGCCAATCTGAACCTGGAGAAAGGGAACTATGCAGTTTAGCAAACAAGGTCCCATAGTTAGCAACACCGTAAAGATGATCAGGGGTTCAGCTAAGTCTGATAGAAGTGTAGTTAACCAGGGGGACTGGGTAAACCATGACTCAAACCACCCTTGTTGAATCTTCTTTTCTCTCTGGCGCTCTTCAAGGCATTTGCTCAATTTACTCATGGATTCTTTTACAACTCCATTATGGTCAGCATAAAAACAACATTCTTCTCTCAGTAAAGCACAGAGGCCCCCCTCCCTCATGAAGAGGAGGTCTAATCCTCGCCTGTTCTGTAAAACAACTTCAGAGACAGAGGTTAAGGATTCCTGCAAAACTGTGATGGATGTCTCTAACGCCTTCAAGTCTTGATCTATTGCTGTTTCTAATCGGGCCATTTGTTGTGACCCACAGATCATAGCAGCTGTTTCTGTACCCACTCCTGCAGCAGCTCCTATCCCCAATAGGATGGCTAGAGTAAGGGACACTGGTTCCCGGCAAAATCAGGTTGTTTGTCCCGCTAGTAGACCTTCAAATGATTCTGCATCATCATAGAGCACCCGGGGAGTATCTGCACCATTACACAATAATTTACAGAGCTATCCAATACCTGGGCTGTAATGCAAGAAATTCTGACTGTGTGGAGTTCAGTTCCATAAAGGTTTCTTTAATTAGTTCCCGGGGGGTGGAGTCAGCTGTATTCTGGACGGGGGAAGCAGGCAAAGACAGAAACCAGGAAGTATGAGATGGTAGAGGGGTTCTGGTAGATCTAGGCATGTGAGATTTAGGAGGCTTAATTACTGGCCTGAGGGGATTGAGTGCTATTGCTGTGGGATTTTCTATCTTTTTAAGCCGGATGGTGGACCAGAGACCAAAGTCATTACCAGGACCATAAATACAGAATTGCATTCCCCAAGTATTTCCCTTAGCCCATGTTGTTCTGAGGTAGCCCCTTCCTTTGGAAGTGAAAGTTATATTGAGGGGGTAACATAGACTATTCTTTCCACAGCGACTTTTTGACACCACTTGGCTAGTGGCACATTTCTTTGGATCAATCCAGGTGTCATTTGGTCCTACCTGAATCATACTGTCTGGGGAGTTTGAGTTCCACCATGCAGCTCCCGTTTGTTCACAACCCCAAGATGTACAATAAAAGTCACTGGGTCCTCCACAGGTTTGGGCCTGTTTGCGACTTTGGAAATCAGCTGGGCACACATAAAAATCAAGACTGGCTAGTTTACACCTGAGCTTGGAAAAATGACATCCATAATTCATGGGGTAAAGTAGTCTATGTTGCCCTGGTTTGGGGTTTGAGTGGGATTTAAGTGGGGTCCTCTATGTCAGGGAGATCCCATCAGAGAGGCCTATGGCAAGCTGACAAATGTCCAGGTGGAGAGATGGCCACCAAGTCCATAAGGGGGCTGTATGTGAAATAGACCACAATACTTTCCAGTAGGATTTATAACTTGCCATTGTTGCTGAACAGGCTGATGGGGATTAGGACTGCTGGTGGTCAGGGGAAGAATACATAGCCCTTCCCACACGACAGACATGCAACTTGAGAGGGTTACCAGTCTGTTCCAGTTTCCAGCCGGAGTCTGGATAGGGTGCAGGCTTGAGATGTGAGGCATGTATCCAGGAAGTGATCCCATCCACTTTCACCACTGTAGGTGTTCTAAGAAGCACCTGGTATGGTCCTTTCCAGCGGGGTTCCAGGGATGACACCTGAGGCCGGCTCACATAGACGAAGTCTCCCACTTGATATCGATGTGGAGTTCCCTTGTCTCCAGGCTGATAAGCAATGGCCAACTATTCCACAGGTATCGCTGGGTGCTGGGTTTGTTCAAGGGATTTAAGTCTGTCAAGCAAGGGGGTGTGAAAGGAATCATTAAGTCTCAGAGTTGGTGTTAGGTCCCTTACTGGAGGAGGGGCACCATAGAAAATTTCATAAGGGGTGAGGTTACACAAAGAGGCAGAGGGGGTATTTCTTGCACGAAACAGTGCATAAGGTAGGAGCATAATCCAATTTTTTATGCCGGTCTCCAGGCTTAATTTCGTTAAGGTCTGTTTGATGGTTCTATTCATCCTTTCTACCTGTTCTGAGCTCTGGGGTCTATAAGCACAATGTAACTTCCAATTAATCCCCAGGGTCCTGGCGAATCCCTGACTTACCTGGGCCATGAATGCCGGTCTGTTGTCAGACCCTATTACCTTAGGCAGGCTGAACCTTGGAAAATGTCTTCTAGCATCTTTTTTACCACCATCTGAGCCGTTTCTTTATTCATGGGAAAGGCTTCGACCCATCCTGAAAAAAGTATCTACAAAGACTAGGAGATATTTAAGTCCATACCTTGCTGGCTTAATTTCAGTAAAGTCCACTTCCCAGAATTGTCCTGGTCTGGTTCCTCGTAAGTGCTTCCCTGCAGGAAGCTCGGATGGGTAAGTATTAACTAATTGGCAGACTTAACAAGCTCTATTCACCTGCTCAGCTATTTCTTTCCTCTGTGAGTCAGTCAATAATAAGTCCTTTCTTCGGTCCTTTGAGAGTGCCTATAACCTCTTTGAGCCTAAGTGGGTGAGCTGGTGTAAGTCTTCGAAATAAAGGTGGGCTTTTTGAAATTGTAAACTTGGTTCTGTAGGGCCCCAGAGTTCTGTATCTGTCTCCTCAGATGATATGTTGCCTGAATGTTCCGGGGCTGCCAAGTCTCCTGATTGTTGTTCCCCCCGGTGTGAAAAAAGTTAACAGAGTCACTCCGTTTAGGTCTGCCAATTAAGCTTCCTCATCTGTCCTTCTCTTTCCAACGGCCACGGGGACATTCCCCTTCTGATATCCTGGACAGTGCCCTATAGCTAGTTTCTTAGGGCCCTGCACTGCTGAGAGAAGGTGGAGGATCTCATCTTTGTTCTTTATTTCTTTCCCGGAAGAGGTTAATAGCCCCCTTTTGCTGGCAAATAGCCCTGTACACATGAGCAGTGGCAAATGCATAGTGGCTATCAGTGTATATGGTGGCCTTTTTGCCTGTTGCTAGTACCAATGCTTTCATAAAGGCAATCAGTTCTGCTTTTTGTGCTGATGTCCCTTCTGGGAGACCAAAGGACCAGATGACATTAGTTTTGCTAACTACTGCTGCTCCAGCCCGCTGATTACCATCTTGGAGGATGCTGCTTCCATCCGTAAACCATACGACTTCAGGGCGATGCAGTGGCTAATCCTTCAAGTCTCGTCGTATACTGGTTTCCTCTGCCAGTATGTGTTGACACTCATGAGCGACAGGTCCTGATGATACTTCTGGCAGCAGTGTAGCTGGGTTGAGTGGAGCAGGGGGTCCCAGTGTTATTCTGTCTTTGTCAAGCAAGAGGCTCTGGTAGTGTTTAATTCTGGAGTTTGATAGCCACCTCTCTGGAGGCTGACAGATGATGCTCTCCAGGGCATGGGGGGCTATAATGGTGAGCTTCTGTCCCAACGTTCATTCATGAGCATTTTTATTAGAAGGGCTGCCGCTGCTATAGCTCTTAAGCAATGGCGCCACCCGCTAGCCACTGGGTCCAGTTTATTTAATTAGAATGCTACCGGCCTTTTCCAAGATCGCAAATTCTGAGTGAGCATTACTCGTGCTATTCCTTTCTTTTCTTCTATGTAGAGAATGAAGGGTTTTTCTACATCTAGGAGTGCTAAGGCCGGAGCAGATAGCAGCACCTTTTTTTCACATTATCAAAAGCTTGTTGGTGCTCAGGGGTCCATTTGAAGTGGGCATCCCACTTTATCAGTGGGTATAAAAGGGCAGCCAGAGATGCGAACCCAGAAATCCATAACCTGCAAAAGCTGGCAGTCCCAAGAAACTCTCTGAGTTGTCTCTTATTAGATGGGGGCGGTACCTGCACAACGGTTTGTTTTCTGGGCTCAGTGAGCCATTGCTTGCCACCCTTAAGAGAATAACCCAGGAAGATTACTTCTTGCTGATAAATTTGGGCCTTTTGGTAGAAGCCCTATATCCATGCCGAGCAAGCTCAGATAATAGTGCTTGGGTCCCAGATTCATAGTTCTCTTTGGTGTCGGCTGCCAGTAGCAGATCATCCACATATTGGAGTAGGGTAACTTCGGAGTGTGCAGTTCTGAAGACGTTGAGGTCCCTGTGGAGGACTTCATCAAAGTGAGTGGCGGAGATTTTGAACCCCTGTGGGAGTCTAGTCTAGTTTAGTTGGACAGATGTTCCAGTTTCTGGGTCTATCCACTCGAAAGGAAACAGTAACTGACTGTCCTTATGTATGGGCAAGCAGAAGTAAGCATCTTTTAAGTCCAGCACAGTTTACCATTCCCGCTCTGGATTCAGAGTGCTAAGCAAATTATATGGATTGGGTACTGTGGGGTGAATGTCCTGCACTCTGGGGTTGATCTCTCTTAGGTCTTGAACAGGACCGTAGTCCGCAGTTACTGGCTTTCTTACTGGTAACACGGTGGAATTCCAGGCTGATTGATAGGGCCTTAGGACCGGAAGAGCCAGGTATTTCTGAATATGGGGCCTTATCCCATCCTATGCTTCTTTGCTTAGAGGATATTGTTTAACACTGATTGGAGAGGCAGAGGCTTTTAATTCTACAACTATTGGAGGTTGTTTTATGGGTAGACCTGACCCAGCAGTTTCTGCCCAGGCATTAGGATAATCTTTTATCCATTTCTGTGGTAGTTTGCCTGTTTTATCAGTCCTAGGGTGAGCGAAGTGTTGATGTTCATCTTCTACAGACATAGTCAAAGCTGTGACTATGGGAGTTTCTACTGAAGGCTTTAGAAAC